>NC_090881.1:39820977-39833477 GCF_036669935.1 Montipora foliosa
CGGGATATTTCTTTCGATAGAGACACGCCAATATTTTGCACTCGTAAAAGCCTTTGACTGTTTTGGAAAAACGGAGTAATTGATGATCGTGAAAGTGACATGATGGCCTGTAGGTGAAAAGTGTTCTACTTTAACTGTCAAATCCCAAAGGAGCGACATAAGGAACTTCCTCCCTGTCCCAAGTGTTTCAGCGACCTTATTTTACATGTATAAGATCTTTCAGCAACCATGACACGGTTAACGTGTCATTAGAAAAGGGCTGTAAAAATATAGCAACGGTTAACAAGAGTTTTTAACGGTTAACGGGCATCGGTCGCGTGAACAAGCAATTGAAAGAGTCCTCTTCTCAAGTATTTTGTGTTAACCGCTGTTAACCGTTGAAAATTCCTTGAAACTCCCTGTTAATCGTGCAAATAAGTAGGAAATTTTCAAGAATCCATGTTAACTTACAATTTAAAACAGTAAAAGCGAACGATAAAAACCGACGTTTCGGAGTAGTCATGACTCCATTATCAAGGTAAAAGTTTAAAACATGCAAATAACAGTATTTAAGCGATGTGGCGCGAAAATTAACATAATAGGTGCGAAGATTACACAAATACTTTCGCACGAATAGAGTCCGATTGCACGTTCAGGTTTGGCTTTAAAGTTCTTATATAAAGCATTTCATACAATAAGCAGTCAAATTTGTTCCTGCACTTCTTAAGAACTTCGAAGCATTTCAGTAGGTCCTGAGGGATCCTCCCGTGTACGTTCTTGCAATGTTTGGCAATGGCCGAGGACTGTTGTTTATGTCCTTTTACACGATTGTGTAAATGTCCGCGTGTGTATCCTATATAACCTGCATCGCACAGGTCACATTGGTATTTATAAACAACACACTGTTCATTTACGATCGATGGCTTTTCTTCTTTCACATTCAGTTCTTGATCAATTTTTCGGCTGACAAATACGGGCTGGATGTTGGTGTTCACTTTTAGGCTCAGATCCTTGAGTTGTCCTTTCACAAAATTTGCTGAGGTTTGGTCTTTAAATGGTAGAACCACTCGAATTGTGTCCGTCTCTTTAGTTGGTAATAATGGTCGCTGCTGGTCACAAACCTTTGAGTCAACGAAATTTTTGATGGCAGAGTCGATGAGGTGTTTGGGGTACTTTAAACGCGAGAATACTGTCTTCAATCGGTCACATTCGTCTGAGAAGTGTGACCAAGAGGAAGATAAACTATGTGCTCGACCCAGCATAGTTCGGAGTAAACCCTGTTTGTACCGATTGTCAACGTGACTTTGGTAATGTAAGAGGAGACTTGAATTCGTGGGTTTTACGTACACCTTTGTCTCTATTTGGGGCGATCGGTTCAGTAACTGGATGCCCAAATAAGGGAGCATGCCATTGCATTCGGTTTCCATCGTAAATTTTACGGAAGAATGTGCGTTGTTAAGCGTGTTCAGGAAGTTGGATGCTGTTGCGATATTTGGCATGATAGTAAGTGTATCATCAACGTACCTTCGATAGAAAGAAGGGAGTTTACCCTCTCGCTCGAGGTTTTCCTAAATTGAAGACATGAACACATTAGCTAGCAGGGGACCAAGGGGGGAACCCATGGCCACACCATCCGTCTGTTCGTAAAGTGCTCCATTATACTGGAAAAGTTGTCCTTTTGTAGCTACACTGAGAAGGTCAACAAGGTCCGTTTTGGTCAGGTTCAGGTCATAGGTTGAATTAAACCAGTCGTTGTCAAAAGCTCTGTTCGCGAGTATCTCAATTGTTTCATCCAAGGGTACGTTGGTAAAGAGGGAAGACACGTCGTAAGAAACCAGAATGTCACCGTTTGATATTTCTAATTCGCGAATTTCGTCGGCAAATTCAAAAATGTCAGTTACTGTGTAGCGATTCAGAGAGAGAGGCTTAAGTTTAGTGTCGAGCCATTTCGCCAGTGCATAGTTGTAAGTTTGCGTTGCTGAGAGTATAGGGCGCATCGCCAAGCGCTCCTTGTGTGTTTTCGGTAAGCCGTACAAATGCGCTAATCTGGAACCTGTAGGACGGACAGTATCTGCTATGGACTTAGGCAGAATTCTACGAACAATGGCGTCTAAATCTTTCTCTTTCTTTAGGAGGGGGTGGTAATATATTGGCGGTCTACCTTTACTTAAGGGCCTTTCCAGTGGAACAGCTTGAAATTTACTGGAATCATTGATGGAAGCTTCGGATAATAGTCGCAGATATTCGGACTTATCCATTACGACCACTCCCGATCCTTTATCTGGTTTGGTAATGACGATGTCGTCACGTCGTTTCAGTTGTTCGATGGCAACCAAAAGTGTCTTGGGAGGTTTCTGTACTTTGCGCTGGATGTAATTCAGAGCTACGGATCGTAGGGTTGCGGCCGCCAATTCTTTCAAATCATCGTTTTCAAGATGAGGTTCGAGGCTCCAGTAAGCCTTTTCAAAGCTCGCTTTTACTTCAATCGGTGACACTCGAAATTTGCCTTTCCGCAACGAGTGTCACCGATTGAAGTGAAAGCGAGCTTTGAAAAGGCTTACTGGAGCCTCGAACCTCATCTTGAAAACGATGATTTGAAAGAATTGGCAAAACCCACGAATTCAAGTCTCCTCTTACATTACCAAAGTCACGTTGACAATCGGTACAAACAGGGTTTACTCCGAACTATGCTGGGTCGAGCACATAGTTTATCTTCCTCTTGGTCACACTTCTCTGACGAATGTGACCGATTGAAGACAGTATTCTCGCGTTTAAAGTACCCCAAACACCTCATCGACTCTGCCATCAAAAATTTCGTTGACTCAAAGGTTTGTGACCAGCAGCGACCATTATTACCAACTAAAGAGACGGACACAATTCGAGTGGTTCTACCATTTAAAGACCAAACCTCAGCAAATTTTGTGAAAGGACAACTCAAGGATCTGAGCCTAAAAGTGAACACCAACATCCAGCCCGTATTTGTCAGCCGAAAAATTGATCAAGAACTGAATGTGAAAGAAGCAAAGCCATCGATCGTAAATGAACAGTGTGTTGTTTATAAATACCAATGTGACCTGTGCGATGCAGGTTATATAGGATACACACGCGGACATTTACACAATCGTGTAAAAGGACATAAACAACAGTCCTCGGCCATTGCCAAACATTGCAAGAACGTACACGGGAGGATCCCTCAGGACCTACTGAAATGCTTCAAAGTTCTTAAGAAGTGCAGGAACAAATTTGACTGCTTATTGTATGAAATGCTTTATATAAGAACTTTAAAGCCAAACCTGAACGTGCAATCGGACTCTATTCGTGCGAAAGTATTTGTGTAATCTTCGCACCTATTATGTTAATTTTCGCGCCACATCGCATAAATACTGTTATTTGCATGTTTTAAACTTTTACCTTGATAATGGAGTCATGACTACTCCGAAACGTCGGTTTTTATCGTTCCCTTTTACTGTTTTATCTTTTAAGAAATCTCTTTTAATACGAACTTACAATTTGATCAGAAAAATCACGTAATATCCATTTTAACTAACTTTTTATTCCTTGTTTGTGACAATTTACACTTTTTTACGAGAACTCATTGCGATTACATGTGTAGAACATAAGTGCAAAATTTTCTTGTCACTGTCGAGGCGCATCGAAAAATAATTAGGCAAGCGGAGTGAAAAAAACTTCTTGTTCGATCGAATTCTAAAGCCAAACAAACGAGCAAAAGATCGATTATTTCTGTCCAAAAATACGGTGCTTTTAAAGGGACATCTACTTCTTCTCCTCTTTTTCGTGAGAGACAAGTGTCTCTGCTCTCTTTTTGTAATCTTGATTTTGTCCGCCGCTCACTTTTTTTTACTGCTCACTTTTTTTTAGCCCCTCATTTTTTTTTCGCCGCTCACTTTTTTCCGCCGCTCACTTTTTTTTCCACCGCTCACTTTTTTTCCGCCGCTCACTTTTTTTCCGCCGCTCTCTTTTTTTTCCACCGCTCACTTTTTTTCCGCCGCTCACTTTTTTTTCCGCCGCTCTCTTTTTTTTCCACCGCTCACTTTTTTTCCGCCGCTCACTTTTTTGACCGCTCCTCACTTCCGGCCACGTGAAAGCGAGGCAAACGAGTATCTTTACTACAACATGGCGGACGAAGAGCTGCCATCGGAGATAGAAAAGGTATAAAACTTCACATTTTGTTGTGCTAGTTTTGACATTCAGATAGGTACATTATGTTCTTTTCAAGTGTAACGATAAATTATGTCTGTTTTATCATAGGTTTTTACTTTTCTGAGGGAAAAAAGAAAAGTGGACTTCGATGTTTGCGATAGGTTTCGGAAAGAAATGGTAAGCCTACGATATTTGAGTTGAACACCCGGGGTTGAACATAATACCAAATCCCGTAGTGAGTGCACTGTCTTTACTGACGTTCCACTACCTGAAGCCACCCAGAAACATGTAATGGTAGATCTCCGTTAACAGTTATCATACACCTACTACTACTACTACTACCACCACCACCACCACCAAATTACTATGATTGCTGGAATATCTGTCTTTGATAGCACAAAACTCAGGGGCACCCAACGAGAATATAGTTAAAAACCACTTAAACATAGCATTGTTAAACGTATTTTAGTCTTTAAACGGTAGATATAGCCATATTTTTATCCCCTAAAAATTTTCCATCTGTTCGAATTCCCTAGCTGAAAGTCTAGTGATCCGAAAATTATAGGGATCAAAACTTACCTTTTCGAAAATTTCAGCCAGAAAAAAGGCTCCCGAAAATTCTAGGTGACCTTTTTAGGGTAAAAATCCGTTAAAAATGGGCAATTACACCATTTTTTAGATATTCGAAAATCCTAGGACAGGCAGGCAAGCAAGAAATTTTACAACAAATGTACCGAAAATTCTAGATCTCAAATCGTCTTCCGAACAGATATTTTCCGAAAATTGACATTGGGTGCCCCTTTGCTGTTAGTTAAATAAACGACAGGCAGTCTATTGCAAACAGTACTTAGACCACGTGACGTTAGCCAAGGCCATAGTTGTATTCAAGCGATTATGAAAACAGTTTCTAGGATGATGATGATGATGGTAATGATTTGTCTCCTGACTACAATCTGCGATATACTGCAAACCATAGTTTCTGTTGCCTTTTTTATCTAGAGCCCTTCGAGTAATAACCTAATTAATAATGTAATCTTTAAAGGTAATTGTGTTGTACAAGCAGCTCTTCATTATTATTTTAGTTGTGACCTTTTTGCTTAATTGCCTCTTTATAGATGGATTTCACAGCTATAAGGAGTGCTAGTGATAAAGACTTTGAGGCTCTTGGTTTGAAACGAAGAGGAGATGTGCTTGCTTTGAAATCATTTGTTTCCAGCGGTGGAATAGCTGGGGGAAAAAATGAGGAAAGAAGTGAGAAAAAGAGAAAGCTCTTAGAATTATCTAAACAGCTTGTAAAGAAGTCAAGCAAAGGGAAGGCAAAGACACAGGAAACACCATCATCAAAGGAAAGAAAGCATCCACAGAAGTCTGCATTGAAGAAAATCCAAGTTGGATGGCATCATTACAACGAGGACTTAAAGCGCCATGTTGCTGTTCGCCTAGCAAAAGGAGGGGGCACAAGGGAGTTAATGGTTCCATTATCTGCAACAGAAGATGATATGATTGATCTCCTGACAAATGTGTTTTTCCCTGAAGGATATTCAGTGCATGGATACACTCATGAATTAAAGTTTAAACTCGCAGACTTTAAGTTTGAAGAAGTAATAGGTGATGAGTTCACATCACTGTCATGTTACATAGCAAAGTACAACTTAAGCAAAGTGAAGATGTACCTCTTGTCAAGGTGTGTAAACATGAAAGGCATTGAGAAGAAAAAGAAAGTTCACTATGTCAGTGATGATGATGATGATGATGAGGCTGCTTTACTGACACCTGCTTTTGAGAGCAAGCAGAATACCAGTACATCCTCGACCCCATCAACAGGCCTGTTGGGATCATCTGAGGAGAGAGCAGCTCTAAAGGACAGTCAGTTAATGGAATATCTTGATTCTTTGGAGAAGGATCAAGCAAAGGAATGTGCTGCACAAGAGCAAGTTAGAGAAGAACATGTACAGGCCAGACAGGAGGAACTACTTAGTCTGCGTAGCAGTAGAGCTCAAAGGGTGCCAGCTGAACCAGATGTGTGTGAACCACACATTACAGTGTCGGTGAGACATGTGTCACTAGGTGTCCACACCCGCAGATTCCCCAAAAGGAGTGATATGACATGTTGTGCCATCTATGACTGGGTAGGCTCGCTGAGCCTCACTCCTCAATACTTTACCCTTTCATCCTTCAGTGAACCAGTTGTGAATCCTTCCTTACCTGTTGAGTCAGTGGACCGTGTGATGCTGGCAATGGCAGAGTGCACTGAAGCACCTGCCTATCCAGATGAAGAAGTCTTATTTCAAGGATTTGGAGAAAACCCAGCAGATGCTGATGTTGACTACCCACTAGATGCTACTGTGCCTGATTTAAATATTATTTGCGAAACACCACCTCCATTTTTGATGGCCAATGATGAAATGTGAGTACCTAACATCTATGTGTAATTAACCATCACTACAATGCTTTGTTTTGATGAGTGGTTATTCACCCCTTTGTCTCAATATCTGATTTTCATTTTTTCACCTTGGACTAACCCTTTAACTCCAAATTGCCACTTACAGATTTTACTTTGTCTGGCAATCTTTGCTACCGGTATTCTGTTGTCTTGGCTGTAAATAGGGATAAAAACCCATGTCATTGAGTCAATTGTTTACAACCATATTCCATATTGTATACTTCCTCAGCCATGTACCATAAATGCCAATATTCCTCATAGCCAATTATTGAGATTCTAAGAAAACTAACCTCATTGCGCACATTGCCCTTTCCTTGCTTACTTTTTTTGCTAGTTACAGGAGTTAGTGTATACTAATGTTTGTTCAAAGGGACATGACTGTATACTCATTATCATAAACACGCTCTCTTACCCCTTTGCCATCTTAAAGGCGCTATGTCACGTTATTTTAGGGTTTTTAGCCAAAATCTTGAATTAATCACGAGTTAAAATTTGAAAATGGCAATGTGGAATTCCTATACTGATAAAATTATCGTTACATCACAAACAAGATGAATGTAAGCAAAAACGACCATCATCAAGGTTATTTGCCACAAACTTAGAAAACGTCAGGCAGACTTTTTTCAAGATTACCCAAATGCAATCCGTTTCAATCTTGTCCATTTGTGTCCATCCATGCTTCTCTTTTCTTTTGATGTATTTATTTTATGTTGTTTAACAGTTAAGTGGTTATTGCAATGTATCATTCTACTTTTTGTGCTTTTTGGGTGTCATGAAAATGACATAATTTTGCGTGACATAGCCCATTTAAATGTAAAAATACCTTGAGTTTCTCTATAGACAACTAGTCTCTGTTACTTGTTTAATTTGTTAGCAATGACACTTCCGCAAGTGTGAAGGACACTTTGCAGACAGGTTTCGTAAGCGGCAATGTTGCTGATTGTCCAGGACAACGATTCAGGGAAATGATTAACAACCTCCCCAGTGCAGACACTGAAAGGGGACAGGAGGTAATTGTTTTTCTAATGCACCAATTCCTGAAGTAAATATGAATGTGAGGTATCATATAATTAATCTTGATCCACTGCAAGGTCACATGGATGTCTAATAGTTGCAATTAAGTCCATTTTGGAATTTACCTACAGGTAACAAAATACATCTTTGCACATAGTTAGCCTCAATCTAGATTTGTTCAAAACGTCCAATCAGTTCTGTTGCTGTAGTGTCAGCAATGTTAAACATGTACTTTTTTTGTAAGTTTTGATCACTGTTTGGTAATGTGTAGAGTTCTAAGCCATACCAGGGAATTGTGTAGTATCGTTTCAGAAATCGCGATGATACCCTTAACACAATGCAAAATAGGCCTTCTTGATATTTCCTAATATGACATTATTATGAACAATTAATTCACTTTCGATTTATGTGAGAAGGCATAATGAAAGGTGCAGTCCACGCCTGCTTTCCTATTTCCATGCCAGCAGTTGACAGTTATACAGGTAGTTGCCTGCAGAGGAGAGACTATGTTACGTATTAAAATCCTGTCCAGATTGCGTGCTGTGACACCGATATTAGACATGCAAGTACAGTCACCCACTTTGCCCAAGAGTCTCCTTAATAACCTAGGTATTCTTTAATGAAACAAGATATTGTATTGCTAGTTCAAGCAAAATTCTTTTACTGTGTTTTTTCAGGCCTTGACACAAAGGAGAATGGATGCCCTCGAGAAACTTACTGCTGGAGGTGTAACAAACATATGGGTCCACAGAGAAACTGTCATGCTTGATCTTCTCAAACTATATGAAACGTCAGGAGAAATAACACAACGCCTTGCAACCGTTTCCTTCTACGGAGAACAAGGAATGGATCTGGACGGTGTCAAAAGAGAAGCTTATTCGATATTCTGGAGACAGGTCCTACACGAGTACTTCGACGGGAGCTCTACATTTGTCCCGCGAGTCGGCCCAGGCATCGAGGAGTCGACAATGAGAACACTTGGTCAAATCATCAGCCATCAATATGTTCTCACAGGTATATTTCCAGTTCAGATCAATAAGGCCTTTGTTGTTGCTATGCTCTGTGGGCGGCAAGCACTCGACAACGAAGACCTCGTAGAGGCTTTCCTGGAGTACGTATCGGATAATGAATCCATGGCGTTAAAAGCAGCTCTGGCACAGTCAGAGCAGGGAGGGCTCTCTGATGAATCCTATGGTTTCTTAATAGATTTTTTTAGTGATTACCAAGTGAAAAAGAGGCCTTCGGCCACCAACCTAAAAGCTATTGTGGTCCAAGTGGCCAAAAATGAGTTGCTGTCAAGGCCTGCCATGGCAATGGATAGTATGAGGGAGGGCCTTCGCGACGGTGATTATAAAGATCTGTGGAAGTACTCAAAGGAGGATGTCTTTAAGGTATATGAGGTGATGCGCGTGACGCCACAGCGAGTTCTGTCGATGCTGTCTGAGGAGCCTTCTACACATGTGCACAAGTGCCGTCTACAGATCCTTTCCTACCTGAAGAAATACATCAGGTGCCTTAGCCGAAAGGAGCTTGAGCTGTTTCTTCGTTACATCACGGGGAGTTCCCTGCCAGTTGTCGAGAGTATCAAGGTTATATTTCATGTGAACGAGTTAGGCTCCCTACCCCATCCTATTGCACATACCTGTTCAGCTTCTATTGACCTTCCAGATGGTGGGTATGCAAGTTTTAACGATTTCAGAGTGCAAATGGACTCTCTCCTTAGCAATGAACTTTCATGGAATTTCACGTCAGTGTGAACTCACCCCTGCCTTGAATACAGACTTGTTAATTCTTACGTTCATCGCCTGAAAATGACGGACCGGCTCCGCTTATTTCCCTGCCGTAAACAAGCGATGCCATTTTTGACGGCCGATGCCATTGGTAGTATCGAAGCCTTCTTATTCGGTTAGCTTTCAATTAATTGTTAGGGTTAGCACCAGTTAAATACTCTAAAATTGCAACATTATAGCCTTGGGTTCGGTAGCGTAGAGGATAACTTGCAGTTGCTCTTAATCCATTGAACGTTCGATCAACTTTTAAAATTTTTGTTTTAAAGTTTTTTGTTATTTCTTTTTTTATTCTACGTGACATACGCTGCTAATCTAGCCCTAGATTCAGTAATTTTTTCCTCATTTCCAAACGACAAAGTTAACAGTCCAAACGGCATCACTTGTTTACGAAAGGGAAAATTGCAGCTTCACAAATGTTACAGGTTCGGAATCTTTCATTTGTGATCAATTTGTTGAATCTTGAAACAGTTATAGCGCTCAAGCTTGCGTGATATCGTCTCATTTTAGCCTACTCGGCCTTCGGCCTCGTCCACTAAGTATTAGGCGATATCATGCTCTCTTTCGCTCTATATAACTGTAAGTATTTTCCTTCAGCAGTTCCTTGTTTACGGTAAATACGGTCATGTTTGTGTGTCGTGACAATGAGCCGTACTCGGCCGGATCTGAAAGCGGCTTAGACCATTAAAGAAACATACGGTTATAATTATCACGACAATTTGGGTTCGAAATTTCTGGCGCTGAGTTTGAGATTCAGTTGGTACAGTACGCGTTAGTTGATGTTGAGCTCGTTTAACTGAAACAAGATTGTTGGTGAAGACCTACGAGTTCATGATCTCGTTTCAGCCAGTCTAGGCGATGTTATTACCCCATTTAATTGCCTCAAGCAAACCTAATGTCAAGGTTTTGAAGACTTGCGTTATACCTCCACTATGACTCATTCGAAATGGAGTGAGTCGTAAGCGTTGTGGTTGTTTTTATACTAATACGCACGTTTCTTATCACTGAATAAAGTGTGTAGTCAATATGTGACAACTGTGAACGTGATCCATTTGGTCTGAGAGTAAACTTTCAACGAAAAATGGTGTTCCTAAGGGACTAGGAGTTTGTGTTTGATTGCAGTTTATCTGACGACCAATACGCAGTGCAATCGTTTTGCCTTGTGAATTGTGTTTGTTTGCCTCCATTCAAATACATTTTATAATAACATAAAGGAGAAAGAAAACAAAACTAATAAATTGTGTTTATCTTCTATTTCTTGCATCGATATTGGGGAAGGATGTTTGGGAAGGGCCCCTGGAAGATTTGTGGAAGGTGAGGGTGGGATAATTCTGAGAATTGGTTCATGCTTAGCGTAAGAGTAAGTGGAAATTGTGCAAACAACCAGGCGCTGATTGAGGGTGCCGGGCTGGGCTTTGGATATCATATGAAGCAAGCCAGCTCAAAAGCTGCTTAATCGAGAAGTATCATGAGCACAGTGCCACGCAAGCAATTGGAGCGATCTGGTGATTGTGCTTAAAGGCGCTGTTACACTGTGCAATTTTTCGCGCAACTTGTCTTGAAATGCCAAAAACGTCGCCATACCAGTTGCAGAAACCGTTGCGTAAAGTACAATTGAGTTCTACTTTCCGCAACGGTTGCAACGAATTTTTAAAGCATTGCGTAGTGTAATATCTGTCCCCTGCAACTTGTATCGCTACGGTTTGCGGCAACAGTGTATTCAAATGTTCCCTTATCCTCATGTGATCATGGAAACGTTGCTTAGTGTAACCCCCGTAAAACAACTTGCTTCGTAAGGTGAGAACGTTTGTCGAAATGGCGTTGCGAGACATGCTGCACGCCGGAAAGATTGCACAGTGTAACAGCGCCTTAAAGGATACAAATTCAAGGTAAGGAAAATATGTACTTATTATTGCCAACGAGCAAGCCGAGCGAAGACGCGAGGCTTGCGAGGCGGCCAGCTTAATGCCGCGCGAAGTATTGCAGCAGGGTGTAATGTAAGATTCCCTGAAGATTTTAGTAGGTACCAATAAAAGCGAGTGTTTTGATGTGGGATGTCATTAGACAAACTTTCATGACGCGTGTGACTCTTGATGATCTTGTGCTCGGAGGTGAGTGAAAACACATTTTTCCCATTTCCCTGACCATTGTGTTGTGTACACTTGCCGAGCATTGCCCTCCTCCAAGCTACTCAGGGGGCTAGAAAGGGACACGTCTTACAGATGGTGGCTTCCTAAAAGCTGTATGGAAGGCCCAAAGGTAGAAAGGGTAAAATTTTCACACTTTGAGCAAATGAAAGGCATTTTCAGCTACCGGCTATGGTGCAAGATTGACAACCAGGCTTGTGCCCTGGCACGAATCAGACGAATTGCAGGGGTGGGGCTGGGCTCCTTTCATATTCGGCTAAAAAGGGGAAGAAATTCTCCCTTAGCTATGTGGTAACATAAGCAAAAAATAATAATGCATTTCACTTAGGAAATTCCACCACAGGTCGGATTCTTAAGTAGGTTTCACAACGCTAGGAGTGTCAGGATTCATTATGAATTCGGTCAATTTTAGTTCCACGTTTGTTTTTGTGTTTACCCACACTAACTTAAAGCCTCTGTCAGAATAGAAGCAATCTTTTACACGTCAGCGGAACTCACCCCGTTCTTCTCAAATTCCCTGCTGCCTAAGTACGTGTTCTAATTTATTTCATGGCATGACCAAACTGAGAGGCCATCAAGAAAGTAAGTAGCACGGAATGACCGGCAAATATCAACTAAGAAACTTATCGCACCCTTTTAAGCTACCCTTTTCTGCGGACAACAAGATCGAACGCTAACTGTAAAAAAAACATTCAATGCCAAGTCTGACTTTGTGATGTTGCTGACTGACTGAGCCGACTATGTTAAACTTTCTTCTGTGGTCAGTTGCCTATGTCATCAATGTGGTCTAAGAGATCAAAGTACAGTTGAAGAGCTTCCTCTGCATTTGTTGGTTGCTCCAAGTCCTCGTCTTCTAGGATCATTTCGGCCAGTTGTTTAAAGTGTGGGGAACAGCCCTTTTCCTGCGGCCGTTCTGCATACATGTCTTCAGCAATTTCAATTTCATCCATGTCGACGGGGCTTGAATAA
>NC_090881.1:39838477-39845977 GCF_036669935.1 Montipora foliosa
AGAGCCCTGTGAAGGATCCCCTTACTAAATGTAAACCTAAAAAGTATTTACCTAAATAGTATTTACCAATTGCATTCTTGCTGAAAAATATGTAACACAAATTTGAAAAACTTTCTAAATTGGGTCTGGGAGAACACTCTCTGGCTTGTGAAAAGACTGTCGGATACTTTTTTTGTGCCTCGCTGGCAAGTGGGCTCGTCCTGCCACAAAGATAGAGCTGTCTTCCCTTGTATTAGGTCTCAGCCTATGGAGACGAAGAGGATGTGTCCTTAGGTCCTGGTCTTCATCAATTGCTGGGCAAATGTCAAAGGAAGGCAAATCTTCATCTCTGTACCTCTCATTTAGAGTCCAATAGTAGAATGGCAGGTCTACATCCATTCTCTTTGTGAACTCTCTGCAATCCAACAAATAGTATTTCAGTAGTCTGTCTTTCATGATGAAACTTCCTTGAAGGCAGTATTGAATTAAGACAAAAAAAACATCGCAACAGTGAAAAAACAGTTTCATACATGTTTAAATTGGTTTACTTAGTGCATGTGATGTTCTACCACATTAATTTCATGTTTGAATGACTTCAAGCTACAGTAGTTACGTGAGAGTATTTTTCTTTTGTGTATCATGAATCAAGACTAAGTGATGTCAGGAGGACTCAAACTAACTTGATTTTATTACATCCTGAATTTGATGTTGAACCTCTACATATGCCTGTATACTAACCATGTTGTATGCTTGGAGTTAAAAAACAAACAAACAAAATAACTCTAACCTTACTCCCTTTGGCCAGTACTCCTTAAACTGCTTCAAAATAAACACATTGCCCAAGTCCCGGTGGGTGATGCTAAAAAATGTTTCGAGGTCATCAGTAACAGCAGCACGAGGGTGTTCTGCGTAACCTAACTCCTTGTTCAACACTCTTCTCTGTTCTTGACTCTCTATGTTTGTGGTGACTTCAATGATAGTCTCGCGAGAAAACCCCTTAATGTTCTCGATTGGCCTAGACAAAAAACAATCAGCATTACAGTCTGCAAAAGTAACATTACAATTATTTTGCAAGAAATAGTCTATAACATTCATTTGTATACCAATACATGGAGGAGCAGAAGCAGCACCAACAAATATAAATCTTAGGTGTCTGACCGCGAGAGGGAACAAGAAATATTTCTGAAACATTACTGCAATATTTCTAAATTTAAGTGTAACATTCCAATTTAGTTTTCTAACTGCATTATTCTAACTAAAACAAAAATGTTAATACCTGTTAATATCAATTGTCGAGAAATCATAATTAATATGATGCCAGGGCATCCACTCATCAAGGATGAATGACAACATTTTATAATTGTACCGACATCTTGTCAGCTGGGACAGACCACGCCCATCAGAAGCTTCATGCCAATTAGCAAGGACTTCTACGTATTCTGCTTCACGGTTGTGACCATTCCTCCGCAAGGACTCAACAACAGGGTACGATAGAAGCCGCTCTGCATCCTTTAAACTTTGTTTGCGTTTTCCTATGAGTGCATCATGGGTAAGGCCACTTTGTGAGTCTTTCAAAACGTCATCAAAAGCTTCATAGTTTAGATAATCATAGCCACCATTCCGCAAGTGCTGGGCCATTCTTTTATAGATGTGATTGTGGTCACCACGGTCATGGCGCTCTTCTCCAGTATGGGGGTCAACTTCAGGTACATAAAGATAAAGAGTAAAATCAACACCATCCCGCTGCAATTCCTTGACTGTGTGCCGGTACACAAATGTGGCCACGATGGATCTAAGCTTGTCCAGCAGAGACTCTGGAGTTGCTTTTCGGAATGGGTATGGCTCATATCCATCTGGTACAAGACCACTCCTTATTATAGTGACAGCATCCTCTAAGGTCATCCCTTCTACAAATTGCAGGTTGTGCAACTGAACAACACCTTCTGTTGGAATAGCTGGGTGGTTGGCATCTGTCTGTGGTGTGCCATGTACATCCACTGCCAAAACAAAAAAGTAAGAAGAAATGCAATTAAACTCCTGTACTAAGCATATCTAAAATTACTTGATGATCCCATGACAGTTCAACTACCAAGTTTTTTACATAGATTACTTGCTCATAATGGTTACTAGCGTATCTGGTCACAGAGGTCGCCCACTTTCATGTTATGTAATGCCCAATATATTAATCATTCAACCCCTAGGAAGTGTCTCATTGATGAGTAAAATAAATGCATTGTGTAATGTCTACCAGAGGAAAATCTGCAATTTGCATTACAAGGGATGAAAGAGTTGTAGAGTCTATCAAAAGGGATTGGGAAGAGAAGCAATGCTGAAAACAAAATGAAACAAACTATTTCTTACAGTGAGTCAAAGTCAGCATTTTCAGCAGTGTTGTCTTGTTCGTCTTTTTAACAGCGTCTTTTGAATCATGAATCAACTGCCAAACATGGAGAGCTCTTGTCTCACCACGAGTTCTTAGAGAGCAAAACTCTCCATCTGACACCACACCTGAAATTCACAGTAAAAATAAAGCAATAAGCATATACTGTAAACACCCCCAGACAAGCCTGACACCGGAAGCAGCAGCCTTTTCCAAATGTTCCCGCAGATAAGCCACACCCCTGATTTCTACCAATGATATTTGGGAAACAGTGCGGCTCATCTTCAGGTGTTTACAGTAGTTAACCAGTTAATATACAATGTAATACTTTAATGGTCAAATTTTCTTCCCCCAATATTAACCCTTTCACACCCCAAACGCCCTAGGACGCCTGGGATGCCTCTCCCCCCTCCCCTCCATTGACAAGTAAAATAGTCTGGCGTTAGACTGAGTAAAGTCCCTTAAGTCTCACTCTCTGGGGTCAATTGGTTAATTAAACAATAACGTGTATGTGTACAATTTTTTAAGATTGAGTTGCTTCCACACCTTATGGCATGTTCAGAAATAAGCCAATCAGTTAAAAAAGCAATATCCTTGTAACAAAAAAAGTTAACATAGTCTTCACTACAGAGTTGAAAAACACAACTATTGCAAGGTAATGCAGGAGAACAGTTACTACTGTACCTACAAGCTTAAGTCCCTTCTCCTTCATCTTCAGCTTTATCACTTTGCTAAAATCCCGAATGTATTGGTCTTTCAAACTTCTGTATGGTATGTATCTTACAGGGAATGCATATGGTTTCCGTGACCTCCTTTCATCAGAGAGCATGAAAACCAAGACATGTGATGCAGCTGTTCGCTTCTTTTTAAACAGGTTTCTCAAGAACTGATCTATTTTGATATCTTTCACTGCAGCTCTGGCCTGCTGAAATGATCGATTAGTACAAGTGGTAGGATTGAGAGAGGCCAGCACACTCTCCAAGGTGGCACTGAGATTCTGCACCTGATGCAAAAGGGTTTGGTGCTCCACTACTTCCCAATTTGCATTTTTCAGGGCCTGTTCGCAAGTGCTGTTATTGTTGTATTTCCTTCTGTAGAGAGCCAATGAATCATTCAGGCCAGTAACAAGAAAATCCCTGTCAGCTTCCAATTCATCAATCCATTTGCGTAAAGCTTCTTCTAATTCCCTTCTACCTCTTGCCTTCTGCATCCTTTTAAAGGACTGTACCCGTCTTTCATAATCTGACCGCAACTCCTGCAATTTATTATCTCCCAAGTCAACGTCACCATTCCAGACACCTTTAACAGATTCCATGAGACATTCTTTGACATCTGTGCCATCTAGCTTCAACCAATAACGTCCATCAGGATTTGCTGTTTTGAGCCCATCTAAAGCTGCTTCCTAAAAGGAAATTGACATGAGAAATCATCGTTTTCATTATTATTTTCCACTATGTACAACTAGAAATGTTTCAGTGAAAACAAGTTTAGGGTAGAGGGACGGGGGAAAAGGAAAAAGGTTTCAATAAAAATTTGAAATTTTTATCCAGGTAACACACCAAATGGGAGCACCACAAGTACAATAAACTGTACACGTAAAATACCTAGACATCTGTTGTCTGTGTAAAGGGTGACTTTTTGTCCTGCCGCCACTGTGTAGTAATGCTTCTGCAGGGCACATTAGTCTTTGCCTGAATGCAAGGAAACCAATTTCAATGATGAATAATCTTTTTATTATGAATACGACCGGACAAAAATCCTGCATGTTAATGATAAGCATGGGCAAAAGAAGAAATTCTGAATACCTCTAATGGTATAACCTTATGGGGGCTCTTGCATGAGCAACTGGTAAAGATTTGGGTTATTACTATTGGAAACATACATGTCACTAACAGAGAATACAAAAGATAAAGTACAAGAAAAACTATTAACCTTAATAGGGACACGTATATCCTCTTTGGCGGAGCCACTCCACATTGGACCAGCAAAAAGGCGTTGAAATCTGCTCGGAAATTCCGTGAGCATTGTTTCGTGCCACAACCTGTAATCTTCCGGAACAGATACCTGTTCAAAACAATGCAGTAAATTTATGATGTGCACATGGCTGTCATTTAGGACATTAGGCTGGGGATTTTCCTTGCCTACCCAGAGTTTAATCCATGCCTACTTTAAGAGAGGAAAAACAGAGTTAACAATACAAATCTGTTTCCCCTAACAACTTCTCTAATTTCCATGCCTTCTTAAAAAGTTTGCTTCAGTTCTGTGTACATGTAGACAACAATCCCTTATTAGTAAGTTGCTTCACAATACAGTCAAGAACAAAACTTCGCCCCATTTGTGGACAATAATGACAGTTTCATGTACCTGCATAACATTGGTGCTTGCAAAGAAGTCAATAATGTAATGAACCATTCCAAATGGCATCCTCTGTAATGGCATAAGTGTGCCAGATCCATCAGGTCTTTGTTCACTTATAACTTTGCTGAGGTTGTACACTGTGTTTGATTTACCAATGCTCTGGAGTTTTTTCATACTTTCTAATGAAAGACTTGGAAAATTCAGCACATTTGTTTTTATGTCCATTCTTTTAGCTACAATATCAAAGCACTTGTTAAGCATTGTGACGCTTTCCACCACTCTGGAAATCTCAAACCAAGATAGTATTGACTGGGAGACATGTGTTCGAACCCACTCCAACTGCATAAGTATGTTTAATACTTCTTCTAACACGTTTGACTCTGAGGTGGGAAGCTTTGAAAGAAGCTGGCATGACTCTTTTACTAATGCTTTCAACTGTGATGGTGTCATGAATGTTAGTTTATCCAGGAGTGACTGGCTAACATTAAGTGCCTGAGGTGAAGGAGTTGCCCTCATATCGGCCTCCGATTCTTCCAAATATGATTCCAGTGTCAGATCAAGTGCATCTTCTGCTTCCTCGATTGTTTTATATTTCTTTTTTACATCCACCAGGATATGTTGTCTGACAGCAGCAGCTGTAAGAGAAAGGAATGAGAAAAAACTATTAACAATTATTATTAAGAGATAACACTTGATATACACATACTTTGATGAAACAAAGTGTTGAATAGGTGGTTTTTCGGGTAAGAAGTTACTGCTACATGTTTAAATGCTGGTGGAGGAACAGAAGGAGCCTATAACAAATCTGCTGTCTTTGTCATCCTACCTAACAGCTTTGATGTAACTTGCAGACATCCTACATTTTGTCCAAGTCAAAATGGCCAGCAGCCATAAATAACACAGCATACTGTACAACTTAATCAGAGCCCTCTTTCAGGGAAAGAAAAAAAAGTTACTTTTTGTTACCTGAACGAGAATGACTAGCGGATGGAACTGTCTGATTGAGGTAATCTGCTGCTTCTCTCCAGTAGGCATGTTTAGCTCCGAATGAAGGCCAACATTTAGGATCTTTTAAATAATCTGTATGGAGTGCGACAAACTGCACAAGAGCAGTATCCTCAGCAGGTGTCCATGGCACTGGCCTCCTTCTCTTTACAGGTGTTGTACTTTTGGATTTTATTGGTGAAACCCTACGCGCTCTTCTTAACAGAGATAGAGCAGCCTGCGTTTAACAAATCAAAAAGGAAATGTTTGGGTTTTGTGCTTAAATGACAATCGGACAATGTCAACCCTTGACAGCCTTTTACTCTAATATCGACAAGGAAGGCACTGTTAAATTCTCACCCTTTGAGATGGGCTCCTTGATTTTGCGACAGGGCTTGATGTGAAGGAATGAGCAATTGCCCGTCTCGCTGTAGGGGATGCATCTGGCTCTGGAGATACTCCAGATCGGCGCTTGCTCGCGGGTTTTCCGGGAGAATCGAATGCAGGTACATGCCCTCGTTTTAAACTTCCCTCTTCCATCAACTTCAAACAATGCTAAACAAAACAAAAATCGACAGCATGTTTAAATTGGCGCAAGGAAGAAATCAAATCAACGAAAACAAATCTCAAACAAAAGCAAGGAAAGATACATTTAAATGTAAAATGAAACCTACAACTAAAAATTCAGGGTTCATGTTAAAATTCACGACGATTTTCTCGACGTCAAAGCACCGTAATACGTACAAATAACGGCTGGAAATTACTCGAAAATGCAAGTTTTGTTCAGCTCTCCACATCTTAAAATAGAGAGGTCAAGAGAGGTCAAGACTCGATTCTTGAATATTTCATCCTCGCTCTAAGAAAAGAATGCTTTGTTGAGATGAATATTTGCATAAAAACAAACAAAACTCAAACAAGATTTCAACCACTCGAATGTCAGCCTTGGGACAAAGACTCGCTATTGAAAAACTGCGCTATTGTTTTTAAAAGTTTATTCACGCCTAATAGCCCTTGAGGACGAACAAATATATTTAATACAGATTTAAGAAAATTACAAAGCGAAGACATGAAATCACTTACCTTTAACCACACCGGACTTGTAAAAAATCGCTGAATAAAAACCACCTATTTCGGAAAATACGACCGCTCTCACGCCGCCATTTCTGAAGCAAGCGTGACAAAATGTTGCATCAAAGCATCATGGGATTTATGAAAAATCCTCCTTTATATTTTCTTAAGTATGGTGCTCCGCGCGCGCGCGCCTTCGGCGCGCGCTGAGCTTCGCTACTAGAACTTGTTTATGGATGCTGGACACTTTTCGAGAAACTGTGATGAGTAAATTCTTCAAATTAAAGACATGCAATATGGAACTCTTTTCATTCTTCTAGAGAACTACATTCCCCTTGTCCTTTCAATTAACAGCCTAACCTTAAAACTAAATAATAATTTGCAGAGTACTTCTGATCATGGCTCAGAATACATGTCTGAACAGATGTCACTACAAAGCACTAACAGACAAGCTTCTAATGCATACAATCACTAGCCTCTTTGAAAGCCACAAGCATGGGCTACAAGGTAGCCTTATTGCAACCAGTTCTTCTGGAAACATCAGTAACTTCATCAGATATCTTGCAGGAATGGTTATGCATGAGTGGGGGGCACAACTGCAAGGATCGAACATGGCCATTTTAGGTCTGAAGTAAACATCAATAATATAGGGTTTCATTTCTTTCAACTTAAGTAAACCATTCTCTCCCTCTTCCTCACACTATCTTGGTTTTTTCATACATTGTAAATGC
>NC_090881.1:39855977-39875977 GCF_036669935.1 Montipora foliosa
ACATAAAATTGCTACGTGATGTGTTATAAATAATAATAATAATAATAATAATAATAATAATAATAATAATATACAGTATTTATAGAGCGCTTATTCCCAATGGTCCAAAAGCGCTTTACATAATAAAAATAACAACAAAATCCCAAACCTACAAAACTACATTGTAATTCTATAAAAATTCCCAATGGTCCAAAAGCGCTCTACATAATAAAAATAACAACAAAATCTTAAACCTACAAAACTACAAAACTACATTGCCATCCTATAAAAACATCATCATTCTATACAACATCATAACCAATTTTAAAAAGCCAAGTCTTGAGCTTAGATTTAAAAGAAGAAAGGGAATTACAAGATCTAAGTTCGAATGGAAGTGCATTCCAAACAGAAGGTGCGGCAATAGTAAAAGACCGGCCACCATGAATTTTAAGATTAAATTTAGATATAGAAAGTAAAAATTGATTGGAGGATCTAAGAAGTCTACCAGGTGTATAAGGCTTGATGAGATCAATGATATAGCTAGGCGCAGCACCATGAAGCGCCTTAAATGTAATTGCTGCAATTTTGAAAGTTATTCTTTGTTCAATTGGTAGCCAATGAAGTTGGATAAGCAACGGTGTAACATGCTCATATCTACTAGTAAGGTGAATAAACCTTGCAGCACTATTTAGGACACTCTGTAAACGTTTCAAGATACATTTAGGCTGACCGTAGAGCAATGAGTTACAACAGTCGATCCTTGCAGTAACAAAGGCATGAATTAGAGTTTTACACGTATCGTAAGAAAGAAACTTGCGAATCTTAAAAATATTGCGTAAATGAAAGAAATAAGACTTGCAAACAGCAGTAACGTGCGGTAACATCGATAGAGACTTATTAAAAATAACCCCAATATTTTTAGCAGTAGTTGAACAGTCAACAGTGTCAGAGGCAATCACCAAGTTTTTTAACGCAGGACGTGGGCGATAGGAGGATGAAAAAACTATAATTTCAGTCTTCCCAGCTTGTTATTTAACATCCAAAGGTCAATATCTTTAACACAACCTTCAAGGGCAGATGTACATGTTGACATATCCTCAGGCGATGACGTTTCAAAAGATAAATATAGCTGTGTATCATCAGCATAAAAGTGATAAGATAGACCATGAGATCTTGCAATATCACCTAAAGGGGAAGTGTACAAAGAATACAGCAAGGGGCCCAACACGGAACCCTGAGGTACACCATAAGGTAACGCATGCACAACAGAAGAGACATCTTGGATTCTGACATACTGAGTGCGATCAGATAGATATGAACGAAACCAGTCCAGTGCCTGGTCACAAATGCCAAAACGGGTAGATAGTCTGGCAAGTAGAAGAGAATGATCAACTGTATCAAAAGCAGCAGACAGGTCTAGTAGAACCAAAACAACAGATTTACGATTGTCAATGGACATAGCAATGTCATTGTAGACTCTGAGAAGAGCCGTTTCGGTGCTATGGTGAGCACGGTAGGCAGACTGAAAGACTTCACACAGACCATTGTTGTCAATGTAGTCAACAAGCTGCATAGCCACTATTTTCTCAATGACTTTAGACAAGAAGGTGAGGTTAGAGATAGGCCGAAAGTTCTTAAGTTCTTGATAATCAAGACTCGGCTTTTTCAACAAAGGACGAATTACAGCTTGTTTAAAAACGGAAATGCATTTCCGTTTTTATAACACATCACGTAGCCTTTTTATGTCATTTCCGGTAAATATAAAGATCTTGTAACAAGCATTTATCCATTCAATAAACCTGAAGAAGGCTGGTGTTGGCCAGCCGAAATATTGCAACAACGCCTATGTTCACGTTGTCTTGACCAACCTTTGCAGGATATTTTCTATTTTAAAGTTTTTTTTGGCGTGGTCACGATCTATTTTGATCCAACGTAGAGCAAGTTTTGATCGTACACGGTTTTTGCAATGGTTTAATCCTTAAAAAGTTATAACATTGATGTCCAATATAAAAGATGTATGCTGTAAACTAGCTACAGTGTCAAATGGAGTATTGCCTCCTCGATGACCTCTAAACTTGATGTTCATGACGTCATGGATATGAAACCAAATTTTCTCACATCGATAGGTTACCATATTTTCTTAACTATGGTGCTCCGCGTGCCCGCGCGCGCCTTTGGCACGCGAGGAGCTCCGCTATTAGTCACGTTAGTCAGGAGCCCATCACCCGGAGCGTGCAACTTACCTATTTTCGTGCAACGGCATTTTCACAAGTAAGGTTATTTTTAGATACGCCTTTCCCGCGACTTTGTTTTCAAAAGCAATTCAGAAGTGGTGCATAATTAATAATAAACTGTTATTAATTATGCGCCGCATCTGATTGGCTTTTGAAAACTAATTCGCGGGAAAGGCGTATCTAAAAATAACCTTACTTGTGAAAACGCCGTTTCACAGACGCTGTATGGAAAGTGCACGCTCCGGGTGATGGGCTCCTGCGTCAGTATATTAGTACTCATGCCCACAATGCTCTGTATTTCCGAGCCGTCATTTTCTTCTGGTGTCTCTTGCTGGCCTCCTTATCTGGTGATTTATCTTTCTTGGACTTCAGTACGTACACGTTTTGATCTCCACTCGTACGTCCGTGTGTCTGGGTCGTAGCGATCACCGCCATTTTAGTGACCGTCTGTTCGCAAGTTGCTGCGAAAACTACGGTCTGCAGGCCATATATCCAGCTCCTAGAACCAAAATTGTTCTCCAATGATTAAAACAGTCAAACTCGAATAAAAGTAAAAAAACAGAACTGTGATTTTCGCCGTTTTTTTTAAAATAACGAATCAAGTAGACCACAAGATTTTCAGGTAAAAGACGCGCCCGCGGTGATAAAATGTGAGGGGTTTCTTAACAACCCTTCCCCCCCCCCCAAAAAAAAGCAAGCCGTACGCGGAAAGGCGCTCCAACTCCACATCAATGTCAGTACCTTTCTGCATACTCTCCATCTGCTCGATACGCTGCCGAAGGAGCCGCACAGGGTCAGGCTAGTTGACAAATAATTTAGACAAGTAACAAAAACTGTAATAACATTTGCCATGAGGTGAGAAATAATGCCAAAACCTTCTCATATCGGGAAAACTCGAGCAAAACATGCTACATGGAATGAAATTTAAATAAATGTAACAACAACCATAACAACATCGGCCATGATTGAGGTGGGAAATAATGCCAAAAACCTTATAATGCCGGGAAAACTAACGTAAAACATGCTGCTCGGGATAAATGGATAAATACGACAGCAAATAAAATCGGCCATGAGGTAATCTAACAATAAAAAACATACTACACAGAATGAATTTAAATAAATGCAGCAACAGATAAGATCGGCCAAGCCGAAACCTTCTCATGCCGGGAAAACTCGAGCAAAAACGTGCTACGCAAAATGAATTCTAATAAATATGGCAACAAATAACATCGGCCATGAGGTAACAGAAAATGCCAAAACCTTCTAATAACTGGGAAAAAACTGGAGCAGAACGTGCTACAGAATGAATTTTAATAAATGTAGCATCGGATAGCACCCCCCATGAGGTAACAAAATAGCCAAAACCTTCTCATGCCGGGAAACTCGAGCAAAATGTGCTACGCAAAATGAATTTAATAAATATAGCAACATATAACATCGGCCATGAGGTAACAAAATAGCCAAAACCTTCTCATGCCGGGAAAACCCGAGCAAAATGTGCTACGCAAAATGAATTCAATAAATGCAGCAACATATAACATCGGCCATGAGGTAACAAAAAAAGCCAAAACCTTCTCATGCCGGGAAACTCGAGCAAAACGTGCTACGCAAAATGAATTTCATAAATTTAGCAACAGATAACATCGGCCATGAAATAATAAAAAAAGTGAAAAGAGCTGGTCCACCACAATGTCTCTAACATCATTGTCTTCAGGAGCGCGAGGAAGTTGAGGTTGGGCCTCAGAAGCAGGTTCAGGCATATTGAGGTCAACAAGCTTATATCGAAATTGTAATGAATTCCTCTTATACTCTCTTGGGTAAGACCGCTGTAAATAGGTGATGCATGGCCTTGAATGGAATTCAGGATGAGTCACAGGAGTCATTAAAATCACATCCCAATTCTACCCTTGAAGAAACATTTCTTTTTACCAGTAAAGTTCTCTCTTTTTTTGTTTTTGTTTATGTAACTACCTACAAATCTACTCGAACAATACACCCAAACGATTTCCTTTACAAATTCTCTATAAATTCTCTATAATAAGGAAATTAAACCATTCGCTCGTTTTTTCTTTTTTTCTTTTTTTCTTTTTTTTTTTGGACCGTGCTTATCCTTAAGAGAAAAAGGTCTTTTTAAATCCGTGAAACCTGTACTGACCAGTTCTATTTTATATAAGAAGAAAATGTTATAAGATTAATGGGCGTTAAGTGGATGCAGTCTGTGTTTAAGTTAAATTATAAAATTTGTGAGCGTTTGTCCATTGGAAATGTCGACAGAATGGCTAGTCCTATAAATCTTCAGGCCTCGTTATTGCCCATTTTCTTGTTTGTACCTGGCATTTCCGATTTCCCCTGTACGCCTTGTGATGAGTTCGAAGCACTAGTCGAGAAAATCGACGCGGAAAATAAGGATTTAACGTTGACTATCTTATGTTATGTTTAAAAAAAAGAGCAGCAGTGCTTTATTGGGTTTAAAAACACGAGGAGTAGCCGAGTGTTTAAAGACCTAATAAATGGTAATGTTAATGAATTTATATAACGCATTGACATATTCAAATGCGCTTTACAAGCAAGGGATCTATGGGTGAGATCGGACATCAGCATATACAGGCGTCGCTGGCAGCCTCTATCAGTCCATTAACGATCTCCCCCAGCAAATAAATGAATGAAGTGAGGTCTGGCCACAACACCGGGAGCTCCATCCCCTGCTTTTTACGAATACTGTGTGGGTTCTTTTACGTCCCACAAGGTTGTGAGACGGGGCCTACGGTTTGTAGTCCCTATCCGAAGGACTTGACAGTCTTAACCATTTGCAGATGTCATTACAAAGGCAGCGCTTTCTCCTCAGTTATTTTAAGACCTTCCGCATGGCAGCCCAATGCTCAACCAACTAAACCACCGGTGCGTGGTGCTGCAACCTTTTTACATCGGCTTAAAACACATCGCACAAAAAGCGTGTCCCTCGAGAGTAAAAAAAGTTCAAATTGTTAGGAAAGATATTAGCATACAAGAACAACAAGTTGACCTTCTAAGCAGCATGTGTTACGCCATATATTGTAATAACTGACACAAAATGTAATAGTAACGCAAAATGTAATAATTCTTGCCACAAAATGCAATAGTGACGCAAAATGTAATAACATCCGTAACGCAAAATATAATAACTTTTGACGCAAAATGGAATGCACAAAAGTAACGACAAATGTAATAGCACAAAATGTAATAATATTCTGGGCGGTTCGTGTTTCTAGAAATATAAGTGCCTGTGTCGGTAAATCTTGGAGATACGGTACCATCCATAGCCATAGGCTACGAAGCTAACCCACGCATTCGTCCAGTTCTTTGCATTAATTATATTTCTTAGAGCCAATACTGCTCCACTGTTCTTTCCCTTCATATTTATTATTTTCCGTACACTAAGATGGCGTATATTGGCAACCTCTGCTAGCTCTGAAATATAAATTTGTGGAACTATTAAGGTGTCGACAACGCGTTTGAAAAATCTTGAAACAGCTCGCAGCGTCTATCGCATTTGTGGATATTTCCCCACTGTTGTTTTAATAATGTTCTGTAAAATATCATGATTAATGCGAGGACCATAGTCTGTGTTACACCCATTAAGCTGACTTGCATTGTCCTTTCCCCGCTTTTCGTATGCGCATTGGTTACTCATATCTTCGTCTTCACTTTCATGGGTTGTAATGACATGTTGTGGGTCTTTATTGCTATGAGATTGACTCTCCGGCAAGTTATTTCCTGGCGTGCTACTTAATTCGGACTGTTCATTGTGGACGGGAGGAGATCTTTGCATTTGTGGATAGCTTCCCTTTGTTGTCATATCTTTCTGTTCATTGTCATGTAATCCAGTTCGGTTTCTATGCGTTGTACTGGCATCAGGAGGGTGTTGATCTATATTGTTATGTGATTGATCCTCCTTCGTGTTTATGTCTGAAGCGCTATCTAATTGGGCCTGTTCTTCTTGGGCTGGGAAAGACAACTGCGTTCTGGGGTCGACCCGAGATTGTTTCATCCCGACATTCGTCGGCCAAGCACAAGTAAGGCTCTCCAGCTCCCTCTGTGAAGTGACCTAGATAAAAGGTCGCAGTTGGGGTGCTATTCATAAGGGAAATTGTCTGCGTAGCCATTGTACCGAGTGTGGAATATAAAACAATTTGTATATTAAATACATCAGCTGCTGCTTGGATGGTTAAGTGATCACCGTATTGGTTCTATCGCGCGCCATTAATCGCAGATATTGCCGGTTTTCACTGTCACACCATCATCAAAACCATTCAACAAATTAAATCATGAATCTAAGAGATAAAAGAATATGAATATTCAAACAGTCTCACAAAGGTTCAGGTCTGTGCGATGTTTCGTGCGGGAAATATTCGAAGAAATGTTTTACTCAAATTTATAACGCTTTGTATGGAGACGCCATGTTTGTGTCCCTCTCAGGGGCACAAATATGGCAGCCGGAAGCTGACAAAAACATATGTAGTCGAGTTTTGCTATAAAAAGCCAGTAGTCGTCTTCTGAGAGCTCATAAACATCTATGTGGGTACTTATTCTCATACAAGGACTGTTCAGATTGCAAAATCTCAGCGGATAAGTCAGTGAATTTCTCCCTATGATTTGAGTAAGGTATCAAATATTTCTTTTTTTGCATTTTCTTGTTACTCTAACGTGCGAGCTTCCTCTTCTTCTATTCTTTGTCCACTGTTGTACTTGTTATGTCATTAACGGAGATCCATTTAGTAAGAGTCTTAGAGGAACTAGGCAGGTATTTAAATGGAACCTTGTACTTACAAGTTTTTAACTTTCTGCTGAGTATTTTAGCCGTTAAGATAGACCCTTTACCACTTACTTTTTTCGCTGGAGGGTAGCGAATTAGCACTTTTTCGCCAATATATAAACTGAAGGCGGATTGTTTTTCAGTCCTTTTTTGATCATACGGTTTTCACATCTTCTACTTGCCGCGGAAGCAACCTGACGTATTCGTTTAACTTGTAACTCATGGGAATCATTATCTTTAGGTCGCACCGATATCATTTCCTCATACGCTCTCCCCTCAATATTCCATTCCTGTGCAGTCGAAGCTCCTGATATGTCGTTTTTCCTAAAAGGCTTGCGCCCATAATAAACTTCAAATGGACATTTCCAAGAAAGCTCCCTCTTAACTTTTTGATTTAAGGTTCTTGTGCATTCTGGCAAACATTTTGCCCAGTTTACTCCCGTTTTTCGCATAGCTAAAAGATCGTACGTAATCTTTTTCTCAAATGATCTGTGGGCCCGTTCAATTTTTCCCTGTGATTGTGGGTGGCATGGACGTCCCTTAATTGCTTTTATTCCAAGCTTCTTGCACAGTTTATTGACAGCACCGTTGAACTCTCGCCCTTGGTCGTGATGAAGGACACGAGAAGGCCCGTGCTCTTTGTAAATTGTTGATAGCGCCCCTGTAATTGACCCACTTTTGTTTCTTTCCAGTGGAATAAGCCAATGGTACCGGCAAAATACATCCATACGAGATAGTACATACTTGAATACTTTTCCATTCCACTTAACTGGCATACTTTCCATGCTTACTAAATCCAGTTGATTGCGGACTTGACCTGATCTAGCACATACTGGTTATAAAGCAGCTTTGTTTTGGAATCGAACATTTAGCCGTTGATGTAAGCCACACATACCAAGCACAGCTCTGACATCTCTTTCTCCCACGCCACTACAGACATCTTTTAAATGGTGATAGAGTTTCGTAACACCTGATCCTTTTGTTTCCTTAAAGGCTTTCGCTACAATGTCCGATTGTTTTCTCAATACTGGCTTCCCATCGTAGCATACCTTGCTCCCCTTTCAGAGAAACATGGTCGCGATTTCGCCAAAATCGTACCAGAGCGGACTTCTGCTTGTTGTTCCTTTGCTTTACAGGGACGTTAAATTTCCCTTTGAGCATGTCAAGAAAAGTATCGTACGTCTCATCGTCGAGTGATGAAATAGCGGATATTTCGAGCACATAGCTGGAAATCGTTAGCAGTAAAAACAAAAACCAAAACATGGTGTTCATGGTCGACTAAAACGCCGACATGACCAGCATGAACATAGTCCAGTCAAACGACAGAGGAATGTGTCACTTTGGTTTCAGATTTCAGATAAAACAGAAACCCCCAGTTGGTTAACTGACCCACTACTGCCTCACATTCCTTTATGAAATTCTCTCAAAAGAGTGTGTAATTTTTAAGTTTTATTAAAACCAATTTGTCGTAAGAGACGTAATAATTATATATCGATGGAAAGTTGCATTTCCTGTCACATAAAAGGTAATAGAGATGTTGCCAACACATATATTTTGAATTTTATATACCTGGCCCAAATTAAATCAAATGCCTTATTTAGGATCCACGTAAATACTTTGTCACGAAATTAAATCAAATCCCTATCCTTTGGTGTATACTTCAGCTTTCAAATTAATATCTCGTGCCTTAAACTGAAGAAACACGAACCACCCAGTATATTATTACATTTTTTGCAATTACATTTTGCGTTACTATTGTGTATTGCATGTGGCGTAACAGCATGGTAATTTTAAAAGCACGTTTCTTTTTCCTTTAGTCCTTTCTTTGTTGCAGTCGATGGTTGAAGAAGATTTGTTAAAAATGCTGCGTAAGAGAAAGTTCAGAGAATTGAAAGCTGCCGATGAAAAATCAACGCGATATGTCACTAACTAGTCTTTTAATATTTTCGCACAGTGGCAAAATGAAAGGCTGAACAAACAAGCAGCTGGAGAAGAAGCAGGCTTCGACGTAGAACGGGACATTTGAAACAAAAGGTTTCAAAATGGACGCCATATCCGTAAAATGGACTATGGGTTAAATCAGCTAATCGGAGAACTGACGAGAGTTTCCATTTAGTTTGCTCTCAGATCGTCCCCCTGTATTGCGATTCGACCACTAAAATTGGAAATTGCAGAGCAATCCATATTGGTATTAGCGATTGGCACTATTTTTTGTGACTTATAAGGCTCAGCGCGAACGCCATGCTGTCAGAGTAATCAAGACAAACTATGGTCAGATTTAGTCTTGTCAAAGGTGTAATACCGTCAATACTCAAAAACGAGCCTTTTACACCATTGACCATGGCATTTGTATACGAAAGCTAGGTAATTATAGTCTTGATTGGAATAACGTTTAAAGGTTTAAATCTTAACGTTTGTCTTTGTAGCCGAAGTCCAAGATGTAGCATTGATCTTTGATGGTTACTTCTCAAATGCTGCACCACTCACTTGTGGCGTTCCTCAGGGTAGCAACCTTGGTGCACTTACGTAATTCTTAGTTTATATAATCGATCTGCCGAATATCCTGATCATATCCACCGCGAGGAGGATGTTTCTTGTTGATTCTAACATTGCTGTCAGTTTATTGCTAGTTTTACCGTTCTTTGTCTACTGTAGCCCTGTTTGGGGGGCTTGAAAGATACGTTCTTATTAGAAGGATTGACACTACAACACGTTATCACTTGACACGAATGTAATGGTATCATATAAAACACCAATTATTGCTGAAAAAGATTCGGTCTTTTTTGTGACGTAAAACTTACCATGGCAACGGGACAGCCTTGCAAAAACACCCCGTATCCTGGCTTTAGCTGCTCATATCTCAAAAATGACACGATGACCCCAATTTCTTATTTCTGAAATGTAATCAACATGCTAGAATAAAGCCTGCTGGGAAGGTTTAAAAAATTATGTGGAGCGGATTCAGAGCCACCTTAAAGTGCCCCTGTGATGAAATATAAATTCTTATTTTTCATCGGATTTCAAAACTATTTTAACTAAACACTAAGTGACCAAAGTCTTAAGCCTTGGTTTAAAAAAGACACCTGTTTATTTTAACTGGAATTTCCAATTATAGGTCCGTCATTACTAACTTTAAGTTCTCGAGAGAGCTGGATCGAGGAGAAAATGACGTCGAAGGCTCACTAGTTTAAGAACGCAATGCGTGTCTACGCCGCAGAATTATATATATGTGCAGCACGGGAGTTTTAGGCTTTCAGACTTTTAAACTCGCTTTTGCGTATATAATAAGCTGCATTCACACGCTGAAAATTTAAGCTAGTAAGCCTTTGACGTCACTTTTCCCTGGATCCAAGCCTCTGAGGCCGAATCGGTCAGTTTTGAACGTGAGTAATGGCGGACCGCGAAATATGAAACTTGCGCTCAAAGTAAACGGTCTTTGGACAAAAATCAAAGCTAAAAATTTTGCCAGTCAGTTGTTAGGCAAACGCACTTTCAAAATCTGAAGAAAAAAAAAAAGGAAATGATTTTTTTATCACAGGGGCACTTTAAATAATTGAAAATTTAAGGGAGCTCTGAATCCGTTCCACATTATTTTTATTTTTATTTTTCTACTTTGCAGAGAATCTCATTATGGCCAGCTGATCACTTTTGTGCAATAAAATAATGGATTTTTTGAGCTACTAAAGGCAAATGTGAGCTGTTTTAGCAAGGCTTTCCTGTTTGTTTTAGCAAGGCTTTCCTGTTGCCGTAGTAATGTGATACGTGACAAAAATGACTGCATCTTGTTCAGCAATAATTCGTGTTTCACGTGGTACCATAACATTGCTGATAGAGCGTCGTAGTGTCAATCCCTCTAATGACAAAAATTTGGTTTTATCAACGGAGTTGATAATGTAAATTGGCCACCGTACAGAGATTCTAAAAGCTGACGTTTCGAGCGTTAGCCCTTCGTCAGAGCGAATCGAAGGGCTAACGCTCGAAACGTCAGCTTTTAGAATCTCTGTACGGTGGCCAATTTACATTATCAACTCCGTTGATAAAACCAAATTTTTGTATACTACTTCTCCACCGACGCAGCACCACAGTTTCTTTAGAAACTACCCCTTCATCCTCTAATGACAAGCTCTCTTGAAAATGTTAAAACTAATTTGAGCCACATTTAACTCCAAAACTCCAAAAAAGGTTGCCAGGATTATCACTAGTTCCAGTCACGACATAAGTACCTACTTTCGTTTAAATTGGCTCCATTGGGGCAACCTCACTACAGCTTTACGCGACACTAATCTTTACAATAATTCAAGGGCTATCCCGGGTGCACCTTTAATGAGAGTTTCTGATACTAAACTCGATTTGCCGAAGCCACAAACAAACTACTGCATGCGTGCTCTTAGACTATCGTGGAATACGTACTTTGGAACATATTTTGAATACGTACTTTGAAATACCCTATCGTTCTGGGCGGTGCCTTTATTGAGCACGTTTCAAGTTGCTTAGCGTCCACATTTCAGATTACCTCATATGGGCTACCATTGTGATGCAAGAATGAAGAAAGCCAACAGACAACTCTACACCTTAAGAGTCCTGAAGAAATGTGGCCTGTCAATGCAGGATCTTACTGCTGTTTATTGCTCACTTATCCGATCTGTCCTCGAGTACGCCTGTATGGTATTCGCTAACAATGCTCAAGTTTCATCTAATTCACTACTTGCAAAAATCCCATAATACACCTCTTTTAATCCCCAAAAATCTGCATAGGCATTGTTTTCGACTTCTCTTGGGACATTTTCATGTCCCAAGAGAAATTGCAAACAATGGTTATGGAAGGGTATTGGGGGGGGGGGGGGGGGGGGTAATAGAGGTGTATTATGGGATTGTGAAAGCAATGAATGCCTTGGAGAACATCCCGAAACGTGCGCTAGGAATCATACCACCAAGCGCATCTTATGAACAAGCCCTATCCATGTGGCACCGCGGAAATACGTTTTCTGGTCAGCGGCACACCTTCACGAAAACCCGAATCCAGGGAAATTTAAAGTGGTTTTCGCCATGAGTCTTGTCGACAGGGCAAAAAGTTACAACTTAGAAAGAACACTGTAAACTTAGCTTTGAAACTCGGCTCACCTTTTGGAGAGAGTTAACTGCTTAGAGTGTAATGTGAAGAGCTAAGTTTCTACCCCATATGAACCATGTGAGCGTTAGCCCTACTAATGGAAATGGGCTCACACAAGGACAGAGAAAAACTCTGACCAGGGTGGGAATTGAAGGCATGGCCGTTGGTTTAGATCACCTCTGCTTTACCGACTGATCTACAAGGTCAGACGGGAGCGGATTGTGGGAACTGAAGATGTTAAAGTCACGGCAATGAAGATGTGCAAGTACAAGGAAGGACTACATTTTTGCAAACTTTGGCCTTGTAGCACTTATATTTGAACAGACTTAACTGATTAGAGTGTAATGTGAAGTGCAACATTTATACCCCATATGAACCATGGCACTTCAAATTAAACTCTGATCAGTTAAGTCTGTTCAAATATAAGTGCGCTTACGGAGAAATGATCTTCACATCATCATAAGATGGCAAATATAATGTTACATACACACTTGGAGCTTTTTTTTCTGGTGGAATTTCGATAGTTACTTGGGGACTAAAAATCCAAAATACCAGGGAATTCGAACCAAATTAGTAGTTCTCTCCTCTAATGGCGGAGTATTAGTTCAAGCTCCAGCCTCTTACAGCCAACGTATGAGCGGAGTCTTAGTTGGTGATGCATCCTGTGGTCAGGCCACATTTACCATCAGTGGCATTTCAAAGGAAGATAATGGAATTTATACCTGCGAGCTCTGCAGAATTAAGAGCTACTTTTTTTGTCTCAAAACTAGACCATGTGCAATTGTCAATGAGTGTGAAAAGCTACTTAAGTTATACACTAATGACATTTCTACAGTGCATATTGATTTTCTTTTTTTCAATAACAGTTTAATATTCCTGTCCCTGTCTTTGTAAGTTGACACGTCTGTACAGTAAAAAAAGAAGTGATCCATAGGGTATGTGTAGATCGATATTGGTGCAACTAATATATGTTCCCATATAAAAGAATATACTAGAAAGCAGTAATAACTACATGACCAAGAAAACTATTGTACTATTCGCAACAGTCCCTTTCAGCGCGAGTATAAATAACAGCTCTGCATTTCATTCGGCCCAGTTCGCGTTAGAATCCTCTTGCAACATTACCGTGGTATGGTTGACGTGCAAGCTCCAGTTGATGCTGCTGATCCCGCCGCTCAAGCCCTGTTTCAAGTGCCTCCGGTTGCCGCAGCTAATGTTGAGAATCCTCAGCAAAATCAAGGTAATTTGCAGTATAATTATTGCTCGTTTTGCTGCTTGGTTTTTCGACGGCTGGTGTTCGCCCTTTCTCCTTTATCTCCCCTTTGTCGTCCACGTGGCTGCTTGTTGGCACCATTTTTTCAATAGTTTTCGTCCCCTCGTTTTTATTTTATCTTTTGTACGCCTATCTTTCGCTTAGGCCGATTTGGCTGTTTTGCTCGGTTCTTGTCCCCTTTTGCACACCTTTTATTTATCATGTCAGTGTGCTTCGCCTCGCAAACAACGGGTTTCTTTAGTGTTTTGTTTTTGTCTCCCTTCTCCTTTGCGCAAGCTTTATTTGTTATTTGAGTGTGCTTCGCCTTGCAAATACCGGGTTTGCGTAGCGCTTCTCCCTTGGGCTCCTCTCTCCCTTGCACACGTTTTATTTGTTATGTGAGTGTGCTTCGCCTCGCAAACACCGGGTTTGTGTAGTGCTTATCTCTTTGGCTCCCCTCTCCCTTCCACAGGTTTTTATTTGTTATGTGAGTGTGCTTCGCCTCGCAAACGCCAGGTTTGTGTAGTGCTTCTCTCTTCGGCTCCTCTCTCCCTTGCACACGTTTTTATTTGTTATGTAAGTGTGCTTCGCCTCGCAAACGCCAGGGTTGTGTAGTGTCTCTTTATTCCGTTCCCTTCCCGTTTGTACTCGTTTTATTTGTTATGTGGGTGTGCTTCGCCTCGAAAACACTGGTGTTGTGTAGTGCTTCTTTATTCCGTTCCCTTCCTGTTTTCACACGTTTTATTTGTTATGTGAGTGTGCTTCGCCTCGCAAACTTCGGTTTTGTGTAGTGCTTCTCTCTTCAGTTCCCTTCCCCTTTTTGCACACGTTTGTTTGTTTGCTGGTGTGCTTCGCCTCGCAAACCATGATGTTGCGCAGTGCTGTCTTTCCTTCGCCCATTTGGGATTTTGTTCGCTTACCCGATCTCTGTACTTTATGGTAATTTTTTGTTTCAAGTATTTCGCCTTGCAAGCGTCGGGTTTGCGCCGTGCATTCCCTCCCTTCTTTGTTACTTGTATGATTTCTTTGTTTCTTTCCTTTCCTTTATCTTGTGTTTTCGAATATTTTGCCTCTCAACGGGTTTTTGTTTAGTCCTTTTCTCGCAACTGTAAAAGCAGTTGTAGCAAACGGGAAGGTATGTTGATGGTGGTAGTGGAATTCCTGTATATACAAATTAATTCCTGGAATTTCAATTTGCAGGGTCCAAAAGAGATCCTCACGGTCAAATCTGAGTTCACTCTTCTTTCTCAAGTTTTCTGCCAAATAATCAATTTTTAGTTTACCCTGTTCAAGCTGAACATACGCAGTTCACTAAATAGCTAGCAGGTGTATGCTTCAGTGGCTGGAGTTAGGGTCACCAAGATGACAGATAGGTTTGGTAGACCCTTCGTAAAATACTTGTTCCGGAATTTGATGTTATAATTAGTTCCAAGAGACACTGCACGTTCCCAGCTGAAAGGATCGCAGCTGACGTTGAATCAGAACAGCCACTATTGAAATCTCTCAGACTCCTCAAATTCTCTGATAATATATAGATTTAGCCAAGCCTAAAAGCGGAGCTCCCGGCTTGTTTATTCGTACTGGCTGTAGGATTAGTGAAAATAAAAGGCTTTGGAACTGTCCGCCTTTTGGTTTTCCCGGATATTGCTTAAGAGCGTCTCTCAGCAATTTTCACCTAAGACCGTGCAAGATAAAAAAAATCGAAAATTGCCAAACTTTGCCACAATAAAGGATTACCAAAACCATTTTTAGAAAAATATGTTTTAGTTTGTTTCGATCATTATTTTACCTGGACGGTGACTTTTTCGGTATGGGGCCTTGTGAGCGAGTGAAAACGACTCCAAAATGTTGCTTGTTTGAATCGCTATTTTCAAAATAACGAATGAGTAACTTGAAAATCAAAACAACATGGCACATCTAGAGTAATTCATTCACCCTTTAGCGCTGTTAACGGTACAATATACCAAAACTGGAATTTTTGACCAAATTTTAAATCTTAACCTTTTTTACATTGGTTACAGAGTGCCAAATTTGTGCGAAATTCGACTGTCAAAAAAGCATCCTGGTACATGGCTTTCTCAAACGAGACGATATTCGTCGGAATAAGCAATGTTTCTGCTACAATTAAATTCAATAAAGTTTTTGGGTAAATGAAACGGAGGATTTTGAGGCCCAATTTCAACATGCTGTTTGTCAACAAAGGTCGACCTTTGACCCCCAAAGCGGAGGCGAGGTATATTGAAATTACATACGCTAGTCTCGATTTATTCACTGAATAATTCGAGTCTTTAGGTTTACTGGAACTACTGTAGGTTAAATGGAACGTGTCATTGAAATTTTTAACTGTCTTGGTTTAAGAGTGACATATCCCGTAATTAAAATAACTGGCCTAAAAAATTGCATACTAGTAAGATTCATTCCATTCCATATTTTCACGCAAACAAGTTTCCTTAATTCACTTTCTGAACATACCTGCAAAACAAACAAAGAAAGGTATCCCCCTTTATATAAGTATACGCTGGTTGAATTTTCCTCAAAGCCCTCAAATGACCATCGAACCAGTCGAACGCTTTGTGACCTTCGTGAGTTGTGCCGTGATTGTGTCGTCAGAGCTGTCACGCAAGAGCTTAGGACAAAGCATACACACCAATGGCTTCATGCTGTTATTCTGAGTTTGTTGGGGGAATTAGTGGCCCAAGTTCTACTAATCCAGCAAACGTTCAATGCGTAACAATAGCAAAATGTGATAAGGACACCAAGGCACACTTGAGAAGTTATAAAGTGTCGGATTGTTCTCTGGATACATAGGCAAGGCTTTTTCTCGCACGTGCAGGTAAGCTTTAACTGAAATCACTTAAATTAAGATATTGAGCAGAAAATCACTTTACAGACTTAATGTCGAAAGCAGAATACCCGCCCTCAAGAAATGGACCCTAAAAACACTGCTGCCGCAGTGTCGCAGTCTTGTGCCGCACCGCGGCACTTTGGCACTAGCCAGTCTACTCAGCTCAATTTAACCTTAAAACGTTCCTTTGTGGACGGGTATCCAGCAATCGCTCCAATTGCGAAAATCGAGCTAGCAAGATATGTAAGACCATGCAATCGTGTATCGTTGTGCGAGACTGCGAGCACTCACTTTTCCAGTTGTCCCTGAAGCGAGTACATTGATCAGCACAGCCGGATTGTATCACTGCCCGTGAGACTAACGGTTATTGCTTTCTTATCAATTGCTTTCAAAGGTGTTTTTGAGATATACGATATCATTTTGGGTACGACGATTTGCCCACGGCATCGTGATCGATTTGGAATCTGATGGAGACGTAATAAGAAAAATCGCACCCTCCCACATGAATGGGCATCACACATGGCAGTGAAAGAGGAACGCGGTTTAAACCTTGCTCCGTCTCAAAAACTTGAAAAACTACTCCAAGTACTGATTTCTGTGGCATCGCGTAAGTTCTAACCCCACTGTGGAATACAGTATTGCATGAACAGAACAACCGATCGATATACATACATTCATTTATGCATAACTTTATTTATCCTCGAATTTTAGTGGAGCTTACAAAGCTAGTTGTCTCCCCGCTTATTTTCTGACATACATTTCAATGGATAATAATATTATTATTAGTAGTAGTAGCGGTATATAAATTTAATAATAACATGTATTATATAATATATACTGGTATTATGTATAATTTATATAATATTATTACATAAATATCATGATCATAATAATATATCTGTAACCCTATACCTAGTTTTCTAATGACGAAATATTGGTAAAACAAGAAATATATACACCCTCACAGCCGTACAGCCACCTTGCGCCGTTATTTTTTCTTGAAAATATATTTCAATCACATTTTCTGAATGAGACTTGCACCTAGCTTTTGAATAAATTGCGCTCTCTCTCTGAGCTTTAACGAACAATAAATCCTGGGTAGTTTTCCAACCTACAAGACATACACGGTGTGGTGGTCTGCGGGTTTTAGAGAATTCTATTGACCAGAACCATGCTAATTCCGTTGTATGTGTCGAAAACACTGATGTTTACACAATCCAGAAACTTAAAATTTCCAATTGTGAAGGTGGCTATGAATCTGCTGCAGATAATAGGCCATTTCCGAGTTAATGTCTGCCTCCTCTTCAAAGCGAGTCAAAGTGCGAATTTTTTGTGATGGTAATTAGTTCTACTTAACATATGAATGAAAACTAATTTTCTTAACAAAAACTTCAAACTTAGAACGGGTATGAAGAGGAGACAGGTATGATCTCGGAAATGGCCTATTTTCTTAAATTTTGCAATGAGTTTTGCCTTAGCGTGCCAATTACTCCCCAGCAATAAAAAATGGGACTCACTGCACCGAGTTCGTTTTGGAGATATACGCGTTTAAAGATAATATATAGCGTGTTTTTTGGTGGCTCATTTGTTTCCATGGTAACCTACTACGTCACATTAATGAGTGCATTTGGTCAAGCATTTATTGGTGTTTCATATGGTATCATAACATTGCAGTTAAAGTGCCCATAACGTAAAAAAGATTATTTTCCCTTTTGTAAGTCCATATTGAAAAATGAACTTTAGCGAAAGGATTTTTCCATTCAAACGAGAGCCGAATTTTGTAAGACGTTTTAAGTTGCATGCAAATTGCCCGCCATTTTGGCATACCACTCGCTGAAGTCTTCTCTCGACTTATGACGTAGATTCAGGAACACGTGGTGAGAGAACATGAGGATTTGAGAGTTGATGCGAAAAAATGCCTGAAAGATGCGTTACCCCTCGATGTAACAACACAGCTGATCCTGAAAAAAGAATATGGATGCATAGGAATCCTTTCTTCAACTCGGAAACCGCAATAGCCCAAACAATCGTCTTGGCGAAAAGAAAGAACTGGAACCCCGGTAATTTCGCCATTGTGCTACAACTTCGGTCATAAGTAGTTGTCAAGCGCAAGTCAAGTTTTTGAGACTGAGGAAGGGTTAATCCGCGCTCCACTGTCACTGCCATGTGTGATGCCCATTCATGTGGGCGGGCACGATTTTTCGTATTACATCTCTATCGGATCCCAAATCTGAGCAGTCGTGGCTCAGATGGCTAGTGCGAGGCTTTCGGAGCGAGAGGTCCCCGGTTTGATTCTCGAAGACTTCAACGTCTGTTTCGACTTTCCTCTGATCCGTGTAGCTATAGCTTTAAATCCCCTTAAAAGGGAGCACTGACAGAGAGAGGGGGGTAAAGGGCGCACCGTCGGCTTCCATTGATACCAGCCTCGTAGCAGAAGGAAATACCGACGTTATGGACGGTGTCTACTAATTAAAGATATTTTTACCCCGGTTTATAATTATGCGGGAAATGTAGATCTTAACATGTGTTATTGAAATCCAAAAAGAAAATTGGGGATAACAACGAATTTTTCAAAGTTAATTCATGAATAATATTTGTAAAAAGATTTAAAATACAAAGCAATGTATTAGTAAGAATCGGCAATAGGAAATCCGAGTATCTGGAGATGCGCAGAACGTATGCGCAATAACAATAGTAAGCACCGTCCTTAAATAAAGTGAATTTACCTTTACCGTTACCTTTATGCCGTGGGCAAATCGGCGTACCCAAAATGATATCGTATATCTCAAAAACACCTTTAAAAACAATTGATAAGAAAGCAATAACAGTTAGTCCCACGGGCAGTGATACAATCCGGCTGTGCTGATGAATGTTCTCGCTTCAGGGACAACTGGAAAAGTGAGTGCTCGCAGTCTCGTACAACAATACCCGATTGCATGGTCTTACATATCTTGCTAACTCGATTTTCGCAATTGGAGCGATTGCTGAATACCCGTCCACAAAGGAACGTTTTAAGGTTAAATTGAGCTGAGTAGACTGGCTAGGGCCACAGTGCCGCGGTGCGGCACACGACTGCGACACTGCGGCAGCAGTGTTTTTAGGGTCCATTTCTTGAGGGCGGGTATTCTGCTTTCGACATTAAGTCTGTAAAGTGATTTTCTGCTCAATATCTTAATTTAAGTGATTTCAGTTAAAGCTTACCTGCACGTGCGAGAAAAAGCCTTGCCTATGTATCCAGAGAACAATCCGACACTTTATAACTTCTCAAGTGTGCCTTGGTGTCCTTATCACATTTTGCTATTGTTACGCATTGAACGTTTGCTGGATTAGTAGAACTTGGGCCACTAATTCCCCCAACAAACTCAGAATAACAGCATGAAGCCATTGGTGTGTATGCTTTGTCCTAAGCTCTTGCGTGACAGCTCTGACGACACAATCACGGCACAACTCACGAAGGTCACAAAGCGTTCGACTGGTTCGATGGTCATTTGAGGGCTTTGAGGAAAATTCAACCAGCGTATACTTATATAAAGGGGGATACCTTTCTTTGTTTGTTTTGCAGGTATGTTCAGAAAGTGAATTAAGGAAACTTGTTTGCGTGAAAATATGGAATGGAATGAATCTTACTAGTATGCAATTTTTTAGGCCAGTTATTTTAATTACGGGATATGTCACTCTTAAACCAAGACAGTTAAAAATTTCAATGACACGTTCCATTTAACCTACAGTAGTTCCAGTAAACCTAAAGACTCGAATTATTCAGTGAATAAATCGAGACTAGCGTATGT
>NC_090881.1:39880977-39885977 GCF_036669935.1 Montipora foliosa
TTGAAACCCACCCACGAAAAGGGAATTGCAGGTGGATTTTTTTCATCACATTCTTTACTTGCTGGCGTTCTTTTCCCGAGTTAGTGGCAAAATCTCCTCTCCACAACTTCAATTCAATTGAAATTTACGCTGTGTTGCTTGTGGCAAGTAAGTGTTTCATTAATACGAAATACCACCAAATACGAAATAAGTTTCATGTTTCATCTGCAATTCCAGTCGTGTAGCTTAAAGTCAGGCGAGTGTACTTTAAAAGAATTACTAATCCAAAGGGGTCTTTTTTTTTTCCTTTCATAAATGAAAAGCAAAGTTAAATCGTCAATGGAGTTAAGAACGGATTTCCTGAAAATATATGTAAAATGTTTCTAGGGAAAAATATGCCAGAACGAACGAAAATTAACCGGTGTTTACTTCGATGAACTGTTATAGGTGACTAGAAGGAAAAAACGAAAAAAGAAGAGAGCTCCTGTTCGAGTGTGTGTTAAAATTCACAGTTATTTTTTCCAGAAATCAACTATATATATATATATATATATACATCCTGTGCCCAAGTTCAGGAGTTGCCATAAAGCCATTATGGTGACAACCGGGAGGGCACATTGTGTACATATTGTATATATATATATATCTATATCTATATCTATATATATATATATATATATATATATATCTTTATAACTAACTGCAGTGCAGTGCTGATGTCTGGGATGGAGATTAAGCTTATAAAGCCACCCCAAATGTCCCCACACATGTGGTACATCTAAGCCATGCCAGAGTGCTCAAACTAGTGAGTTATATATATATATATATATATATATATATATAATCATGAGAAACTGTAGCAAACGCTGCTAAAGAGTATTCAATACACGTTTGTGTAGAGCGGTGTATAGAGTTAGATGTCTAAATGAAAATACGCAAGATTCCATGCGACTATGAGTTTGGTGCATATGCACTCATCAGGCAAATTTAATGAAGAACAGACTTATTAGCTAGTTATATATACATGTTTACGATAAGTAGAACAATGGGGTTCTAATTACAATGGGTGAGAAGGGCGGAACTATTATAAAATGTAAGAGTGGCTGAGCTAAAACAACCGCAATACAATAGCTATTGTGTAGGATAAGCGTTAATTGTTCTTGAGATAAAACTTGTTTTCATGTCGGCATTTGGATACAACCTCGGATCGTTTGTTCAGTAGATTGTTGTTGCTGCGTTTAATTATATGAAGTTTTTCTGCTAAGCATAAATCACATCTTTTGCTTGAATTGTGATAGGGGCGGGCTCTTGTAGTTGTAAAGGTGGTGTTGGCCAAGTTTGACCTTGTTTTCAAAACTCCAGCTATATATATATATATATATATATATATATATATATGTATAAATATATATATATATATATATATATATATATATACATAAAGTGTGAAACTTGATTTTCGCAAAACGGTGCTCAATACATAGAGTAGAGTGTAGTATATATGGAAAAAAAAGACAAATAAACTACAAGCTCATCCCTACAAGCCAGGAGTCAACGCCCACTCATCCCCTGGTGAGTGGGCGACGACGAAACAGGCTTGTAGGGATGAGCTTGTAGTTTATTTGTCTTTTTCTTCCATACATATGTATATATATACATACATACATACATGCATACATACATACATACATACATACATACATACATACATACATACATACATACATACATACATACATACATGCAAGAGAGTGTTGTTCCACACCACTCTCGACCTCGTTCAGGGCTGGGGTCAACGAAGGGTTGGGTTCCCTGTCTTAATTTATTATTATTATAATTATTATTATTATAATTATTATTATTATAATTATTATTATTATTATTACTATTATTTATTTATTTATTATTAATATTTTTTTTCTGGTTAGGCTTTTGGTTTATTGGTCGTTTTATTCATTTGTCGGAAAATAACCGTTCGTTCATGTTTCTTATTGTGGTCGCTGCTGGCACAAACCCTTTAGAACATACTCCACTGTGTAGTATAACACATGGAACCCAGCCTTTCGTTGGCCCCTTGGTATCGGCAGATATGGTGTCCTCTCGCCCCGAGCTGGGGATCGTTAGCAACCCGCAGTTTCGTGACCCAAAATATTTCAGGGCTGGTACTATCCACTGCCACTCGTCTGGGAACATCTCTTGGCAGATTTCGATAATCGCAACAACGTGCATTTGTTAGATATTATCCAGCACCGAGTCCGGATAGAACATTTTTTCCGGCATTTCAGAGGGACGTTCAAACAACAGTCGTATGACATGCCTTCGCCCCCACCTATTCTGTTTAAGAACTCTCCTTCATGTGCAAAGTTCTCGAATTTCATTTCTGATACAATTGTTCAGTAGGTGGAATCTAGGGTTGTCTCCACCTGGGGGGAAGGCGGCAGTGCCCCTCAACCACACCTAGTCCTTCCACTTACCGTAGAACCAAGCCTCGGCTTTGCCACGATAAATCTTTTTTTTTTTTTTTTTTTTTTAATCTGTTGATTAGAGATCTCCCTTTCAAACTCGACCATTTGACTGATTTACCAAGATATGTACTCCATGGCCATTTGCAAACTAGCTTTGATGATAAGAATAGTTACCAACACGTCAAGCTCCACTCTTCCTCCGAAACGTATTTTGCATTTAAATGGGGAGGCTATTATTTCACGTTTAGTGTGTTGCCATTTGGTTGGAAAGCCAGTGCTTTTATTTATCATAGCCTCGGTCTGGCGGTTTCGCACGCCGCTCGTTCTCTGGTGTCCCCATTTCTCAATATATCCATGACCGTCACGTGGGACAGTATTCATACCCCCGACACGCGTCGCATTTCCGCCTTCTCGGCAGAATGCCAAAGCCGCGGCACATATCAAATGCTATCTCTTGATAGAAGCCGGATATTTCATTAATAATGAGAAATCCCAACATGTTCCTTCTACGCCGGTACGTTTCTTAAGTTTTGTATGCGATTCCCTGCGCCAATCTTTCTTGATGCCTCAAGACAAGAAGGCCAAATTCATTACCCTAAGAGAAAGCATATTATCATCCAGCATGGTAAATCTAAAAGCCCTCCTCCTCTACGTGCGCGAAGTGTTCCAGGCCATTGCGCAAATGGCTCGCTCAACTAAGGGGTTTATCAAGATTAATGACAAACCAAGTTCAGAACTCCTGCAAAAGAATTTTCTCGATAAAAGGACCGATTGCTTCTCGTGGCGATCAGAGTTACAATGCATCGTCACTTTGTATTGTGATGCGTCCAGGCGCTCTTGGGGCGGAGTTCTGTTAAAGGATGGGAGCAAGGTTCGATCAAGGGACTACTGGCAGGATGCGTCAGCGGATATCAATCACCTTGAGGCTAGAGCACTGCGCAATTCTCTCTGCGCCTTTAAGGACCAAATACGCAATTCCAGGGTGGATGTGCACACTGATAGCATACTGATAAGAAGAACCCTGAAGGCTGCGATAGAAAACTACGGATGCAAGAATTTAACAGTTAACGATTCAGTAAAGGAGACCCTAGAGTTAAGTCGCCTTTTTAATTTCACCATTGATATGCATTACATCCCTTCCCATGATAACCTTGCGTATAGTCCATCACGAGAGCGCTCTGATCTGGACTGCACCCTTTCAGAGAAAGCCTGGAAGCTGGTGGAAAGCAGATTTGGGCCACATACCTTTAACCTCATGGCTGCGGACAGGCAATTGCCAGCGTGACCGTTCCGGACGCATGCTGCCTCATTTTACTCCTTGGCCTGCCCCGCCTTCTCAAGGGGTCAATGTCTTCGCGCACCCTTTTCTTACCGGGCATAATAATGTACGCTTCCCCCCCCCCCCCATCCCTTATGTGTTGATTGGTCCACTCCTGCGCTTTTCACATGATCGCGAGTTTCGGGGTTTCCTTGAGCTCGTTGTTCCTGACGTTTGTCCACGGAAATTCTGGTGGGCCCTCCCTCATTTCGCAGGGGTAGACAGCTGAGACGGAGACGGAGACAGAGACGGGTTTTCGGGCAATTGTCCTTTGCTGGAAATCGCATGGCCAGCGTTGCATTTGGCAGGCCCCATTTTTCTGTCGGGCAACCAGTCGTCATTTTTTATTCTTAATCAAAGCCAGTTTAGCTAAACGATTTGCGTTAGTTTGAAAAAATCTGAGATCTTCGTCTAAAGACTGCAAACAACATTCGCCGTCTAACTTCATTTCTTCTCGGATTTTTTCTGTTTTAACTGGTAAGAATCAGCGTTAGGGGGGTTAAGAGCAGCGAAAAGGATCACATGTCTCTTCTAAATTACGGATTACGGTTAACGGGTCTGCGAGAGGTCGATCGTGTTGTCTCGCAAGGTTATAATGGACTTTTGGACTTTGCTGCGCATCCAAAGGATGTTTTGCCGCAAAGAATCCTTACTTGAAGAAGCAATTCCTTGGTGAACATGGGATGAGACTGTAAAACAACTATCAAGGCACCTTAGAATTTGTATGTGCTTAGCAAAGAAACGATGTTGAGTGAAATGAAGGATTGCTGACTTAACGGTTTCCAGGTTCGTACTAGGTTTGGCTTTCATACGGATATTTATGTCAAATTGCTTTCTCCGATTTTTCGAGAAAAATTGAAGAAAATTTTTTATCTCGTCTTTGATTTCTTTAAAATGCATTGTTGTTTCGACACGCCGTGAATTCGCTTTGCACCTGAAACTGGTTTTGACTAAAAAATGCTAATAGGTTTTATCCAAATGTTTCCTATCCAATAGTTTAGTTGGATGCTGAGACTTTCGTTTTTTTTCCTGCTGTCCTTTATTTTTTTAAACTTACTGAAGAAAACACAAGCGAAAACCGGTGAAGTTTACATTGACATTTTATAAGTTTACTTTGAAGTTTACAAGAGAAATTGTCGCGATGAGCACTGGAAATACTTTCCGTCACAACAATTGTCCTTACTAAAAATTGCAAACTTTTAAGGCAGCTGTCGTGAAAATTGTTCATCTTTTGCTCA
>NC_090881.1:39890977-39893477 GCF_036669935.1 Montipora foliosa
GAAACGATTTGTCAGACACAGATACAGTTTACTGTTGAGAGGTTGAAAGACTCAACCAGCATGTCTTGTTAGAAAACGATTAAAGAGAAACATTAGTGCTTTGTAAAGTATTTACAAGGCAAACGATATTAAAAGGCTCGCGAAGGTATTCTGTCGTGAAGAGGTTGTTGTTTAGAACGAACTAATCTTGAACACGACTTTGGATTGAAGTAAAAGGGCCACAAGTTATTATCGTATTTTTGCTGGATATTTGAGACCGTCAATTTCAGTTCTTTAAAAGTGCTAGGTGGTAAAATTTTGGAATAAATTATTTCTTAAACATGCAAAGCCATGTAATAGGTAGCTTCATTGTTGGGAATACTCTAAACATTGCTGAATTCTAATTTTGTTACCAGAAGAGTTTTCTACACAATTTTTTTACTCGATGTGCCTATTATTAATAATACCGTGACACCGTTTCAGACCATTCATCTTGTCAGATTTTATCACTTCCTGCCTCTTACTATTCATTTGGTCATTTAATCCTATAAGTACGGTTATATAATCCAGGCCTGCGTTGCACAAAGCATGGTTACCACCGCTAACCAGTGTTAAATACCATGGAAACCTATAGGTTTTGATACATCTTAATAAACGGTTAGCGCTAACCAGGCCTTGAGCAACCGGTCCTAGATCAAGGACAACTAAATAAATCATTGACATTAAACCGTGCAACATCAGGGGTTATTCAGGTTACTCAAGACTGAAAACTTCATCCCTTGCAATATGCTGCAAACGGTGGCCACATTGCAGTAAAATTTGACCTTACGTTTCCTTTATTTTCTGTTTCGACTGGTACACCATCGCGTCTGCCATGAACATACCATCTAGTCACAACCCTTTTTCTATTCGGTACTGATTCGTTCTTTCCCCGGTTCAACATCAATTGTTCTGTTTGTAAGACGGCCACCTCTTTACCTTTACCTGGGCCCTGAAAACATTGAATTCTGCGTACAACTATACTTAACAGCGGGGGCAGGTGTAGCGTCAACTATTACTAGTCTCATTTTCCCCGGTCACCCTGTTACACAGTGATTCATAAAGAAACGTCTTTATTTCAAATTTACCCTATAATTGAGTCACAAAATACCAATAACAAGTGCTACTGAATATCACTTTAATTCTGGGTCAGTTCGTTTCACAGATTGCATTCAGTGAACTGCTGCGATCGAGACGTTCCATTCATAGTTTTCAGAAGCACCATTGATTTGAAGTGCGGGTTATTGACGAAAGATAAAAGTGATCCTCCCACCTATCTGGGCAGTTTAGTAATTGCTTCTTATAGACACCAAACGGGATTGAACCCATCACCTCTGCGATGCCAGTCCACTGCTATCAACTGAGCTATAAAACCACTCAGTTGGCAGGAGTTCAACTTGTTGGGCTCATGTGTCCCCTTGAAAGGAGTGATCAATGAAAAAGAATCAGTTCGGATTTAAGCGGAAAGATAGGAGTGATCCTCGCACTTATCTCGAAAATTTAAATTTGCACCTCTTAAGAATTGAATGTTGAAGAGACAAATTTGAATTTTTGATTTTCATAATCGTGACTGATTGCAAGGTACATCACAATTAAATTTAGTGCATTATTTTCAGGTTATGCGCTGTTTATAATCCTTAGAACGCATTTGATGCCCTTGTCCGCATCTTATACAGTAATCTGTATTTTATACTCAGTCCGTAGTCCGTATCCCGCGTTTTATACCTTTGCCTGTGTTTTATCATCAGTCGGTGTTCCGTAGTCAGTAATGTGCAGTCCATACTTTCTACTTACCGATTATTGAATTTTACTTGAAGTGAACTTGAATTCTCATTGAATTGAATTTGAATTTTCAGAGAACTGAATTTGAATCTCATTAAATTGAATTTTAATTTCATTGCTTTGAATTTTCCTGCCTTATGCTATGGATAAGCAATTTTCTTTGCGTTTTTTTTTTTTTTTTAATTTTTTTTTCCCTCCACTTTTTTTTATCGTTTACATCTCCCTCTGAAATTCACTTCCACTATAGTATTTTTAATAGTAGACAGACTGTTTTGAATGCTTGCGAAGGTACTTATCCCTGATAAGCACTTTTCTGTATAAAATGGCGAGAATGCAAAATCCACGCACCATTCAAATTACAGTTAGAAAACGTAAAATATGCTGTTTGAAAGGCTCATCATGCATGCCGAAAGCCGCGGGAGGGTGTGAACAGCGGAACAGCGTTCATACAACACCCTAATTAGTATCGTTTTATTCATTTCAAGTTACTCACTAGTACACTCAAAATTCAGACGCTTACGATCAGAATTAGAATTATTTATGGCTTTCAAATAATCGTGTCAGTCATTCCCCCAAGCCACAAGGACCTTCGGACAATCAGGCCATTGGCTAAAATCTTAGGATGTCAATTTTCTAATTTGTGGACATTTCGAGAGGATAGAGAGATTTTACCCCATGAAAGAATACAATATTGAATTTA
>NC_090881.1:39898477-39903477 GCF_036669935.1 Montipora foliosa
CGTATACAAATTTGCTTGAATGATTGAATACAATCCCTTGACTCTCCATAAAACCTAGATATTTGTGAATGCAAAGAGGTTCCCTTTCCTTGTGCCTTCAAAGCCGATTGCCACAATACAGAGGGCTCGTACATCTGCACATATAAGGCTGGATACACTGGGGACGGAAAAACTTGTACAGGTAAGTTTCTGTATTACATAAAAATCAACTATTATTCACCGAAGTAGAGGAAAATATCCATAGTCACTAAATCCATCTAATATTTTAGTATATACCATTCGGCTGCTCGGATTCGTGGGAATATTACTGGCTTCCTTCCTCACATCTAGCGAATCAGTACAGGTAGAAAGCGAAAGCGCCACCTGTGTAGCGTATAAAAGCAAGCAATGGTGTTTACCATTCTTAATGCAAGTTGACTGGATATTACACGAAAAATACGAATATAATCTGCCCACATAAATTGCGTTCAGAGCTTAATTGAAGGTGAACAAGCTTGGGCACGAGTACAAAATACACAGTCTAACGATCAGGGGCACCCAACGTCAATTTTCGGAAAATATCTGCTCGGAAGACGATTTGAGATCTAGAATTTTCGGAACACTTGTTGTAAAATTTCTTGCTTGCCTTCCTCTCCTACAGTATGATTTTCGAACATCTGAAAAATGGTATAAATGCCCATTTTTAACGGATTTTTACCCTGAAAAGGTCACCTAGAATTTTTGGGAACCTTTTTTCTAGCCGTGAAATTTTCGAAAAAGTAGGTTTTAATCCGCAAAATTTTCGGATCACTAGACTTTCGGCTAGGAAATCCCAACAGATGAAAAATTTTTAGGGGATAAAAATATTCCTTTATCTACCGTTTAAATACTAAAATACGTTTAACAATGCTCTGTTTAAGTGGTTTTGAACTATATTCTCGTTGGGTGCCCCTGAACGATTTCGTGGACAGTGACTTATTGCCAATTGAAAGTGTTCCGGAAGATTTCACGTAGTTTCCAGGCGCCAAAAACCGTAAACTTTCGAGACAATTTATTGCCAACACACGACAATGACGTAATGTAACACAAACTCAAAACAGTACCAAGGTCAGTCCTTTGTGTGTAACGCAATGTGTCACGTGCCCGAGTTTTGGCGCGAACAGAAAGAAAAAGGATATTTCTCTAATTGGTTGTCTGTGTTCCCAGATATTAATGAGTGTTCAACAGGAAAACACAACTGCAGCCATATCACCTTGTGAAACAACGTTATTGAATAATGGCTTGGGTCAATGTTTGTACGGGCAGAGCCGTTGCTTGCATGCGGCCTTATTGTTGCTCGTTTGTTATGGTCACTGTTTGGCTGGTTGCCATCGTCTCTAGAGGGAAGAGCTGCAGGCCAGACTGATGCATCACCTTTCAGGAAGTCTGGTCCCTCTAACCACACCTTACTTTGGGCTAGGTCATTGGCAGAGACGCTTCTCGTTGCCAAGTCTGCTTGGTTCATTGCTCCTGAGACATGCTTCCACTGCTCAGGGCTTGTTCTTCATCGAATCTCGACAATTCGATTGCCTGCAAATGGTTTGAACAAGGGGCTTTGGTTCTTTGAGACGGTTCCAAAGAAAATTCTGTCAAGCGCAACTACTTTCACGATGTTATGGGCCAGGCCACTTGAGAGGACGGCACCCATATGCTCTAGCCTCGGAATTGTCATGGCTTTTACTCGAGATAGACAACGCCTTGATGCAATAAGGCGCGAAGAAAGAGTATTGTCCTAGTATCAGCAGACTAAGTAAGCACCAGATGCAATGGCGTCTTTAGAAGTGTATGAAAATATGTGTAACTCAGTGTTCACTGGGTTTGACAGGCGCAGGCAGTGAGGGACAGCAACGCTTTACAGTTGGGGTAATTCCAATAAACACTTCTTCCAACTAACCTTCAAATGATTGGGTAGCACCTCATCGTTGTCGGTTTTTCCGTTTGCTTGTTTGAGCTGGTTCGTACTGGCGTTAGAGACACAGACAACATCAAGAAAGAAATATGCCGCATCTTTAATAATAACGGATTACGCATCACCATAGAAGCAAACAAACAAATAATCAACTTCCTAGACGTCACATTCAACCTTAACCGAAGCACTTAACCATTTACAAAGCCGAATACTTCACTACAATACGTTCACCGCGAGAGCAACCATCCACCAATCACCACAAAGAACATTCCTGCCGGCATCAACAAACGACTGTCGTCCCTATCATTTGACAAAGCATCCTTTGACCAAGCAGCACCTTCTTTAAAGGAAAGCACTCGATGAAAGTGGATACCACTACACCCTGCAGTACGAACCAGCCAAAGCAAGCAAACGGAAACACCGACAATGCAACAAAATCCTCTGGTACAACCCTCCTTTTAGCAAAAACACCTGTACCAACATCGGACACAAATTTATTTCCCTCGTAGACAAGCACTTTCCCAAAGATCACAAGCTCAGAAAAATCTTTAACCGAAACACCACCAAGATCAGTTACAGCTGCATGAACAACACAAAACAAATAATCGATAACCATAGCAAACGCATCCTAACCGCATCTATACCGATTGATGACACCGCCACCGCCATCGTTGCCGCCGCCGCTGCCGCTACCATTGATAACAACAAGACATGCAACTGCTGACAAAAAAATACATGCCCGATCGACGGAAACTGCTTGCAATCAGCAGTAATCTACCCAGCCACCGTTACACGTAAAGACAACAACACAACCGGAACATACATCGGACTCACAGAGAACGACTTCAAAACGAGATACAGAAACCACACCGCATCATTCCGCCACGCTAAACACATAAATTCCACCGAACTCAGCAAGCATATCTGGACCCTCAAAGACAACAACATCGAAAACTTTATTTCCTGGCGCATTCTCTCATTGCACTCGCCGTGCAACAGCTCAAGCAAAAGATGCAACCTCTGCCTCAAAGAACAATTCCTAATCATCTACAGACCCGAACTATCAACACTAAACAAACGTAATGAACTCGTGTCTTCTTGCTGCCACAGAAACAAAGCCCTCTTACGCAATAACTGAACCGTCAATTTCGCGCTGCATAAACTAGGCAAACTATATTGTATATAAGCGATGGTAAAGTTTATTGTCATTAAATCCCCTGATGAGTGGGCGACCACGAAACAGGCTTGTAGGGATGAACTTGCAGTTTATTTATATTTTTCTTCCATATATATACGTCCTGCGCTGTTGGCTCGAGAGACCTTCTTAACTTGTATATATATATAATAAAGATGCAATCAATCAAGCAATCATCAGGCAACTGATGATTGCTTGATTAGAAGCATGAAACTCCGAGTAGCAATTAAATGTTTTTTAACTAGTCCGACTCCAGAAATTCATCTTTATTCACAGCTCTGGTTTAACCATCGAGCGCCTTTAGCGCTATCGAAGGTGTCTTTATATCGATGGTGTATTTAGGTGTCTATCAAGAAGCACTTAACAAAAGTGGCTACCACTATAATCTGTCTTTCACGCCGAGCCAGGAACCCCGTGCGCAAAACTCTAGACGAAGAAATATTCTGTGGTTTAACCCGCCGTATAGCAAGAGCGCGGCAACAAACGTCGGGAAATGCTTCACTTATCGATAAGCATTTCCCTAAATCTAACCCCCTTCATAAAATTTGTAACCGTAACACACTAAAATTAAGTTACAGCTGCATGGGTAACATCGAAAAAATAGTATCTAATCATAACAAAGCTGAACTCAACAAATCGACGCGCACCAATAATGAAAAGAAAAACTGTAATTGCCGGAAACCCAACTCGTGCCCTGTGGATGGAAACTGCAACGCGGAAAATGTCATCTACCAGGCTGAAGTCACCACTAACACCACAAAGGAAACCTACATCGGACTTTGTAACACTGCTTTTAAATTAAGATACAGAAACCATACATGTTCATTTCGTAATGAGCGGTACAAACATGCTACCGAGCTTAGTAAGTACATATGGAGCTTAAAAGATCGGAACATTGCATATGACATTAGATGGCGGAAAGTGAAACAAGCTAGGTCTTATTCGAATGTAACTAAGAGATGCAACTTGTGTCTGTGGGAGAAATTTTTCATATTGCGCAGGCCAGAAATGCCAACTCTCAACAGGAGAAATGAGTGTGTATCGGGTTGTAGACATGCTAGGAAATTTCTCTTGAAATATGTTTTCACTTAGTTAATGATGAAGATCCCTTGTGACACGTCACGTAACAAACTTAGCATCTATTGTGTATTGTTCTGTATTGTTCTTCTGGCAGTTGCCGGAAGATTGCTCCGTATGGAGCATGAAACTCAGAGTAGCGATTAAATGACCAAATAACCTCACTCTTTCTTGCATTACCAATTAATTATATATATATATATATACATATAGATATATAAGTGTGAAACTTGATTTTCGTAAAACAGTGCTCAATACATAGAAATAGAGCGTAGTTCAACCCTCCATTTGACGCCAGAGTAAAAACCAACCTAGGAAGAGAGTTTCTGAAAATCGTGAGGGAATGTTTCCCTAGGCGCCACGTCCTGCACGCCATATTCAATCGCAACACCCTTAAGCTGTCATACAGCTGCATGCCCAGCGTGAAGTCAATTATTAGCGCGCACAACAAGAATCTGATAAAGCCAAACACAGAAGACCCCAGCCAAAACTTATGCAATTGTAGAAAGAAGGCAGAGTGCCCCTTAGATAATCAGTGCCTAGCCAAGGGTATCGTTTACCAAGCAACCGTCACGTCGGGCAACAACGAAAGCGTACAAACATACGTAGGGCTCATTGACACCACTTTCAAGGCCAGACTCGCAAATCACAAGCAATCATTTATCAAGGAAACGCAACGGAATCAAACCGAGCTGAGTAAACACATATGGCATTTAAAGGAAGAAGGAACTAACTATCAAGTAACATGGAAGATCCTGGGAAAGGCGAGAGCGTAGACGAACGTAACAAAAACATGCAATC
>NC_090881.1:39908477-39925977 GCF_036669935.1 Montipora foliosa
CTCTGCGGGCTAGCCTTCGGAATGCCAGTTATTGAAAGGCTGCGAATCTGCACAGGCTGCAGATCTTCAGTGATGTATTTGGGGATACCACCGCAGACCGGAGATGCATCGATATAATAAAGGAATAACCCTCCAGATAACCGAAATCATCCTATGCAATTGGATACACAAAAAAGGACCCTATATAAAGTGTACCGCTGTTCAAAAATTCAATGAACCTAACTCAGTTTGGAAGAACGGATGCATTTTTTTCAAATTATCTAAGAGAAACTCAGAATGTCAACGATCGGGAACTCTTGCAACAGGATCTATTCCGATATATTAAATTTTCCTGTTTTAGGATATGAATAGTTAATTCTTCTCCTCCTTACAGCATATATCACTGAATGACAAGGAAGATGAGTCAAATTTTCAACTTTAATTGGAAACAAGTTCAAACTCATTATACCATGACGGTATTAATACCATCTGTTAAGCAGCAATGACTCCATCTGAGTTTCGAGAATCTAAAGAGGTGGATAAAAAGCAAATTACATCTCGAACCAAACCCTGTAGTCGCGTTTTCCTAGCTTGATAATTTCAAGATACCTGTTGTAGAAGCAAAAGAGTGAAGACTTAGACCACACGGGCAGGTGTTAATTTTTAATCGATAAAGTAGAAGTTTCAATGTTGAAAGTGGAGTTACGCCTTCTTTAACAAAAAATTCACCTTTTAAAAGTGTTCCACTACAAACAAACCTGAGATTCTATCTCAGCTAATAATGAACCATAAGTTCAGATAGTTCCGTTGATAAAATAGATGATATTACGTGGCCACGCTGGTTACGAATTTTATCGTCGAATTTTATCATTCGTGAGAGATACTTTCAACACTCGAAGATGAAATTCGTATCCCCACGCGGCCACGTAATGTTCTTTTCGTTATACAGATATTGATGAAATGTTCAGATTTAAAACAACTTCTTTTACTCATTTTCGAAATGATGAAAAAGTGGTCACCAACCGCTAAAACACGCATGTTGTGTAACATGAAACAAGATATGGAAGTCACGAAAGACAAATCAAGATAATTTAAACTTGTGCAATAAAAACGTTCATGTAGTAGAGAAGAATTATATTAAGGCACAACGGTATCTTACAATGAAAGGCAAGCTCGCGTTTTATTGGCTAATCGTGTTCATTAACATGACAACACCTATAATCTCACATGCGAAAGATAAAAATTATCTGTTCAGTGCGCGCAGTGAAGATATGATTTTTTCGCAAGAACGAAAATCCTAGTATTTCGTCAGTATAAAACTGAATATTCGCGTACAGTGTCTTATCCCATCTAACCTTTCCAATCCTGTCTCTTTAGTAAAAAAATCGTTGGCCTAACATGTCGCGAAAAAAAAACTGAGACATTTCCTGAAAGGAAAAGTTTCAAAACAATTCCGCCTTTAGGGTTTCAATGCTACTTTCATATATTTATCGGAATTTTTAATTTGTTTCCAAATCGTCCATGTTAAATAAACAGAAGGTGCGTCCGTACGTCGGGATTGTAGCTTAAAACGTACAAAATCCACCATATTTTGGCATTTTGATATTTCTAACATTGTAAAAAATGTTGTCGCCTGGTTCCATTCTCGTCATCTTGACCGATAAAGATCTTAAGTTTCCCATTGTTGAAGGTAAACTCTATTCTTATTCAAATCTTTCCAGGTGATTGTCGGGAACTTGCTTTTCCAGAGTTCTTCTTCTTTGCGGACAAGCGTCTGGTGAACCATTTCATTAAGACTTTACAAGTGAACGATTTTGATATGTGTCAGTTGCGATGTTACCAGAACCCCAACTGCGTCAGCATTAATTTCAACTTCAATCAAGAAAGCCAGGGAAATCACAACTGCGAGCTGAACAACGCCACACATAAAAGCCATGAAGATGAACTTGACGCAAATACGGGTTACGCCTACCACGGAACACTTGTAAGAGCAAAATTTTCATTTATTTTCATCTTAATCTACCATTTTTGCTCTTTTTTTCCTAAGTCATTTTGTTCTTCTGTGGCAACATTACTAATTCTCTCAAAGCCTAGTTTTCACTATAAATCAGGCGAGCGCATGCGCAGGTATACGCAGTTTATGCCAAGAAACGACGAGATGAAATGAATTGAGGCTAACATACCATTACATTTAGAGTTATTACCTGGGTTCTTGGAGGTGGAATTGAATTACCTATCAACAATATGTGTATTACATTTACGGGAGCAAGAAACACAAAGCGCAAGTGAGGAAAGGAATTCGCAAGGCTCAGATGTCATTGTAGGGAGGCTACAAAAAAATTTGTGCGCATGCAAAAGTGCCGGATTTTAGCTAGCTCCTCGCTCCGTTACTGCATAACATTGTCATGGTACAGTTGTGTTGGAAATGAGCAGTCGAACAGAATTCATAGTTGTGTTATATATGCATGAACATTTGTTTCTTTTTATAGTATCATTTTAAATAAGGTTATAAACTCCACAGCCACTTGTTTATGCCTCTAACTTTTTTTGTTTGTTTGTAAAGAAACGCAAAAGGAACGCACTTATACAATAGAGGGCCTATATATAAGGAGGGGGCTGGGGTGGGGGGGGGGGGGGGGCTTACATCTGGGATAACATTTTTGTTACCAGACAGATGGACTTATATCCCGGGGCTTGTAACCGGAAGGGGACTTTAACGTGGGATTTTACGGTCTAATCTTTTTCGTATTGATGATGGCCAACGTCTTTTGTTGAGCCACTGTTGCCTATGCAGTTAGAGTGAAGGACTTGATGAAATAAATACAGGGGATTGCTATGACCGTCTGCTGGAGTAAATGTGGGCTATTACTGGATTCACTCCTTGGCTACGCCAGACCTTTAGCGGTCAGTGTACATGCAAACTAATTTAAGGGGAAATGAAGGCTAACGATAAAAGGACTCTGGAAAAAACAAAAACAAAAACCAGTAACTAAGGCAAATATTTGTCCTAATCTGGCCTAAACATGGTTTTCAGCGTAATAAGGCATAAGGTTTGAGTTGGTAAAAGGTAAGCGTTGTTTCAGCCTCAAGTCGGAATTTTTACCGTATTTAATTCCTTGTCCGCTGTGTAACAACCAGACGTCCATAACCCAGAAATGCGCCCCAGTTAAGTATTCATTTACATTTATACTCAGCTAAGTAAGATCACACGCATAAATGGAATGTTGTAACCTTTTTTTTTTCTTTTCTGTTCCAGAACGCTTGTGATAAACCTCGCTGTAAAAACGAAGGCACCTGCCAATCTGGATTTACAGACAAAGGTTATCGCTGCATGTGCCTGCTCGGTTTTACCTCGGCTCATTGTGGACAAGGTATTAAATAGCTTAAATCTTCCAAATTGCAATCCAAATTCAACCTTGAAATGGACCTATCAACTGAGTTGATGTTCTTAATTAACCACCGCAAAGTAAAGTAAAGCAACCATATTTAACGTCGATAACTCGTAACAGTAATTCAACTGACAAGCCTGAAGTCGACGGTGCGCTCATTTTACTTCCCCCTCGCCATCAGTGCTCCGTTTTACGGGTATTTAAAGCTACTTAGCTACACTGAAAGGAAAGAAGTCTAAAAAAGGATGTGAGATCCGGGAATCGAACTCAGGACCTCTTGCACCAAGGCCGCGCACTAACCAACTCTGCCATCCTCGCTGCTCACGAAGTCGGAAATTTGGAATTTGCGCCATTCGTCAGAGAGAATTCGGGAATTATGGGTTGTTAGCATTTTATATAGTGAATGATGGAGAGACGCCATTGGTGGGGAAATAGCAACGTGGATAACAAGAGTAGTAGAAGAAAAAGCGTTCGTTAATTCCGTGGGGGGAGAGGGAGCCGATTAGAAAATTTCGGCCTTCTGTGTCGCTCTGGTGCAGGGAAAGGCCGCTGATCGTCTTGTGTTGGCCACAATAGTTAGGTTTGCTGAGATGTCGAGCGACTGATAGCGGTTTCGATGCTTCCTAGTTTTTTTGCTTTTTTTTTTTTTTTCGTTTTCACCGTCTCGTAAATGTTTGCGAAAGCGGTCTCGTTTCCTCCACCTTGTTTCGCCAATGTACGTCTTTTTTTCAATAATGTGCATGTTATGCAATACATGAGATTTGCAGAGATGCATGTGAAGCGGTCAATGGTTTTAATAGATCGACTTATCCATATTCAACCGTGCCACGTCACTCTTAACAACAGACTACAAACAGTCACAACGCAGTAGCATAACATTTAGTAAACAACCATCTTCACAGGGGGGTATCCAGGAATTTCTGAAAAGGGGGTTGTACACCTTAGTACCTTTCAACGGCATGAGAGGAGCCTGGGTCGCAATGGAGTAAAGACGTGTTTCATGGCCGTCCGCTAAAACAACTACATTTCGTACCCTTTCATGGCTGAAACTATACAAAAATTATTAGAAAAAAAAAGATTTTTATCTTCTTCTTCGGAGGAAACTTCACCTCCCATCCGAACGTCGAAGAACCGCAAGAAACCAAGAGGTTCTAACTTTACTTTAGACACGGCTTCAAACCACGAGGAAGATACAAACTCCGTAACAACACCAGAGATGTCTGCAAACCTTGATGCAAAACTGGAAGTGATCTTATTGAAGCTAGAGAAATTAGATGCGATTGAAACGTCTGTTAAAGGCCTGCAAGATACACTCCCTCGAATGGACGACTGAATTCGTGCCCTGGAAAGTGTTCAAGCGACGTCAAACCAAGATATAAACGACCTCAAGGACAGTTTAAGTTTCACCGAGGACCAACAAAGGAAAACTACTGAAGGCTTTGACACATATAAGGAGCAGATCAACCTTAAAATGACCGAACTTTGAAGAATATCAAAGAATTGGAAAATAAAAATCTCTACCTAGAAGCATATTCCAGGCGTGAGAACATTAAATTCGAGAACATCCAAGAAGAAACCGGACATGGCGCTCACCAAGAAGCCACCAAAGATGTGCTTCGTACCTTCCTCGAAACACACCTCGGTTATGAAAACGCCAGATCGGTCGAAATGCAGCGTGTACACCGCCTAAAGGTAAAGAAATCCAACGCTAGCAATGATACAAAACCAAAACCCATCATAGCTAGATTTTTACGTTACAAGGATTGTGAGCGCATTTTTTCTCTGGGCCACCGACTGAAAGGCACCGAATTCCGAATGTACCAAGATTTGCCATACGGCATTGTAGAGAGAAGAAGAAAACAAATGGACACTTTCAAACTCGCAAAGAGGAACAAAATCCCAGCCGCATTCAGTAAGTCCCAGCCTGATAAGCTTTATATTAGAGGGAAATTATGGCCCGTTGGTAAACCACTTGACTTAGCCTTGTGTTAATTTAGCTGTTCATACACTAATCCGTTTTAGCGGACGGACAAATGCAATCAACTGACAACCAATCCAACTAAAATTGCTGTTCCCAGACCGAAACGCAACTAGTGCGTTTTCAAGATCATTACAGAGGTCTTGTTTATATTGTTGCATGTTTTTTTAGGATTTCAGTCCTGGTGTATTTGAGTGTTGTAGTGTTTCTAGCTACATGCAGTGTCTGTTTATTTCCATTAAATTTCACTATTTTCAATTATGCTATAAACTCCAACAAATGCAAATTTCACCAGTCCCAAAGGAGAAAAGGAAGCCGTCAAAACTGTATCTCACCTCAAGTTGCCTTAATCACGCATATCTTCAGTCAATTTCCTCACACCATCAATGGACACTATTGAAAATCTGGACATTAAGTGCCTCTCAATTAACATAAGAGGTCTCAACAAGTCGATTAAGCGCCGTTCAATTTTTCGATGGATCCACAACCAAAACGCTCAATTTACATTTCTTCAGGAAACCCACAGCACTAAACTTACCGCAGACACTTGGTCCGCTGAATGGGGCGGCAAAGCTTTTTTTAGCCACGGTACATCAAACAGCAAGGGAGTAATGATACTTATAAACCCAAAACTTGATTGTAAAATAGAAAAGTGTATTTCTGACAAAAACGGAAGATATATCATTCTGGACGTATCAGTAGAAGATTCACGTTTAGTTTTAGTCAACATCTATGCACCAAATGACCTAAACCAACAATCCAAATTTTTTAGATCCCTACACCATCAGCTGCAAGACTTTTCTCAGGAAAATATCGTTATCGGAGGTGACTTTAATTGCGCTTGGTCGGACAAAGACAAAAAGGGTGGAAACACGGTCGCCCAGAAAGCGTCTGTAATTAAGGAAATCGAAGAGCTGTGTACATCTTACAACTTAGTCGATATCTGGCGTCACTTAAACCCTCTCCTCGAATCGTACACTTGGAGAAATAAGTCTCACAAGATACAGTGTAGATTAGACTTCTTTCTAATCTCGGAAGAGCTCACAAATGTAGATGCGACGTGTAAAATTTTCCATGCGCCCGAAACGGATCATTCTGCAATTTCGTTACTCTTGCAAGCCAGATTTAATAAACAACGCCGAGGCCCAGGGTTTTGGAAATTTAATAGCTCTCTACTTAAAGATGACAATTATGTTAACGCACTACGCAAAAACATTGATTTGTTCAAGGCCAAATATGAAAACGTTGAAGATAAACGTTTGAAATGGGATCTTATAAAAATGGAGATTAGGGGTTTTACTGTAAAATATGCCAAAACGAAAGCAAAAAGACGTAAAAACGAAGAACTGACACTCCAAAACAAAATAAATGAACTTCTGCTAAGTCTAGAAAGAAATCCTAACAATAACCATGCCCAAAACGAACTACTCGCAGCAAAATTACGTTTGCAAAAAATCATGCACTTCAAAGTAAAAGGCGCGATTCTCAGGAGCAAGGTAAGATGGTATGAAGAAGGTGAATGTAACACGAGATATTTTTTCGGCCTAGAAAACCGTGCCCAAACCAAAAAAGCCATTAACAAGCTGAAAATAAACGATGACACATACATTTATGATCAACTAGCCATCCTAGACAAGCAAAAAAAGTTCTACGAGTCAATCTATCAATCCAAAGAAAGTGATGAAGACATCCCCCAGGGTGGTAGCTTTCTGAAAGCTGAATTAGTAACACCTTTATCACCCGAAGATCAAAAACTATGTGACGGGCCAATTACAGATGCCGAATGTCTAAGCGCAGTAAAAGATTTCAAAAAATGCAAAACACCAGGCACAGACGGTTTCCCAGCTGAATTTTACCAATTTTTCTGGCCCGAGCTGCGAACCGAAATGTTAGCTAGTTTCCACTTTGCCTTTCAGTCCGGCTCTCTGTCTATTAGTCAACGGCGCGGGGTAATCTCTCTCATTCCCAAAAAGAACAAAGACAAATCCATACTTGAAAGTCTACGCCCGATCTCGTTATTGAATGTAGATTATAAAATACTTACCAAAGTCAATGCCAAAAGAATAGAAAAAACCTTGCCCAAAATCATTAATCCTGATCAAACCGGATATGTGAAAGGCCGCTACATAGGCGAAAACATCAGATTAATCCAAGATGTCATGTTTCTCACTAAGCGCTTAAATATGCCTGGAATTGCAATTTTTTTTGGATTTCCGAAAAGCTTTTGATACAATAAAATGGAACTATCTATTATCCACGCTTCGACTGTTCAATTTTGGCCTAGATATTCAAAGATGGATAGAAGTCATCTACCACAATGTATCTAGCTGTGTCCTAAACAATGGTCACGCGTCACCCTTTTTTCAATTGCACCGAGGCGTCAGGCAAGGATGCCCCTTATCGGGCCTTCTTTTTGTAATTGGTATTGAGCTTCTCGCAAGGGCTTTGAAAAGCAACAATGACATAAAAGGCATTACCGTTGGCGGAAAGGAAATAAAGGTCACCCAATTCGCTGATGATACTACAGTATTCGTTAACGACCATTCATCTGTTATTAACCTTTTGAAGCTTCTAAGTGAATTTAAACACACCTCGGGTCTAGAAGTAAACACAAGTAAAACAGAGGCGATGTGGCTTGGAACTTGGAGAAACAAAACTGATACCTCATATAATTTCAAATGGCCTCAAGAACCGATTCAAGCTCTCGGCATCTTCTTTTCGTACAACTCCGACGCTGCAAATAAGCTGAATTTTGGAGAGAAATTTATCAAATTGAAAAATACGCTTAAGAATTGGAAAAGAAGGAAGCTTACCCTCCATGGCAGAATCAAAATAGTGAAAACCCTAGGTTTGTCGAAGCTAATTTATAACACCTCTGCGCTCGAGATCCCCGATTGTTACGTCAAAGAAATAGACAAACTATCTTTCGATTTTATATGGGAAGGAAAACCAGCCAAAACAAAAAGGAAGACCATAATAAGTGACATAAGTCAAGGAGGGTTGAGAATGATGGATTTTGAAATCATGAATAAAGCGCTGAAAATTGCTTGGATCAAGAGAATCACCGAAAACGTTCAACCAGCATGGAAAATAATACCAGAGTTCACCGCTGCCAAATATGGAGGTTTATCCTTTCTAACCAAATGTCAATACGATATCAAGCATCTCAACCTTGACAACCTTCTACCTTTTTACCACACGCTACTTAAGTACTGGCAAGAATACAATGCTGACAAATTCTCGGAGGACCAATGCATTCACAACAAAATCATCTGGAATAATAGTCGCATCCTAATTGGAGACCGGCCAGTTTTTTTCAAACCCTTATTTGAGGCTAAGATTATACGTATTAAACAATTTTTAAAAGAAGACAACTCCTTCTTCTCACTGGACGAGCTCATTCGCAAAGTGAACATCAGTATTCCCTTTACACTGTACTATGGCCTCGTCGCTGCCATTCCTACAGAATGGAAAAATATATTAAATCAAAACAACTCGCACCTAAACCCGCCTCTTGAAGACCTTCCGTCGACCCGTGTCGCCTACTCTACACTTCTAACCAACAACGTAAGTCCACCAACATCAGAGAACAGAATTCTAAATTACGGTTTCTCCAAAGAAAGCATCCACAAGGTGTACACGTTGCCTTTCCTAATAACCAAAGACTCGAAATTAATTGCTTTCCAGTATAAAATAATACACCACATCTTACCTACCAAATGCAGCCTTTTTCGAGCTGGCATTACTGATAGTGACATTTGTTTCCTATGTGCTACCGAAAAGCAAACAATAAACCACCTACTGTACCACTGTACTGTATCTAAGGCTTTCTGGGATAGATTCACCAGCTGGTGGTATCAGAAATTCAAACAAGTGGTCAATTTGAATGAATCTAACATCCTATACGGTTGGCATAATAACATAAAAAATAAACAGGCACTTAATGTCACTCTTCTTATTGCAAAATTCCATATCTTCGCGACAAGTTCATGTGATGGCAACTTTTGTTTTGAAGGCTTTCTTCTCCGCCTCCAAGATAAACTCGATGTCTTAAAGCAAAGCTATGTTGCCCAAAGAAAGCTACATAAATTCTTAAATATCTGGGGAAAACTGCTATAAACTACTATAAATGTCACTTCGCTTCGTCCTTTTCTTTCCACTCTCGTTCATTGTAACTCTTTTCTTTAAGCCAGCCGTAGTCTTGTTTGTAGCTGTTAATTTTATTTACGTTTTAAAACATGTCATAAAGATAATTCTTACCATTCTGTAAATAGTGTAATGCAAGTAGTGCAGTATTGTTCCGTAAGTAACGTTAGTTTGTGTTAACTGTGGTAGAAATGTTATTTAAAAAAAAAAAAAAAAAAAAAAAACCTTTCAACGGCATCGGTGTGGAAGGCGAGTACCCCTAGCGTGAGCTCTTAAGGGGATCTGGGGTCATGCGTAATTTACAGTACATTATCTTTTCATAACTTGATAAGCAGTCAATCGGTGGAAGAGGAACAATTACGTAAAAAAAAAATCATTTTATTCTATTAATTTAAGCACAATCAAACAAGATAATAATAAGAAAACAATGCTGCTCAAAGTGGGGCAAGGGGGGTGTTCTAACCCCCTCAACCCCTCCGGATCCGCCTATGATTTAAGATAAGTGTTATTGCCAATTGAACGTAAGAAGTGACTTTACTAATTTGTTGGATGTGTTCCTAGACATCGATGAGTGTTCAACAGGAAAACATAACTGCAGCCATGTCGCCGCGTGCAACAACACCATTGGTTCATATAACTGCACTTGTAAAAAGGGATATGTTGGCGACGGACGAAACTGCTCAGGCAAGAATATTTACAATTCGGCTGCTCGGTGGGGAGTAACACTTCCTTATCTCTTCGGAGCTAACCAATCAGAACATGTAGAAAGCAACAATGGTGCGAATGTTTGGTGTATAAAAGCAAGCAATGAGGTTTACCATTCTTGATTCAAGTTGACTTTTTTCTTTCGGGTTTTCTAAAGAGTGGTGATTACACTAAAAATACTGATATAATATACCCGCATAAATTGCTTTCAAAGAAAGACTAATTGAAGGGGAAAGGCTTGAACACTACTACAAAATACAGAGTCTAGCGATTTCGTGGACAGTGACTTATTGCCTTTTGCAAGTAAAAGGATATTTTACTAATTATAATTTGTTGGATGTGTTCCCAGATATCGATGAGTGTTCAGCAGGAAAACATAACTGCAGCCATGTCGCCGCGTGCAACAACACCATTGGTTCATATAACTGCACTTGCAAGGAGGGATATGTTGGCGATGGACGAAACTGCTCAGGCAAGAATACAAGAATATATTCTCGGTTTTCACGTGACGTCACGACCGCCATGTTGGTGCCCTAAACAAAGAAAAGGCGGCCATGTTGGTGCCCCGACCAAATCCTCCGGGAATTTAACTCTATTATTATGCAAATGCTTCCTTTTGTTTTCGTCGAAAAACATGGCTGTTGATCACGTGAGTGAAAACCAGCAATACTATCCAGCTGCTCGGTGGCGGATAATACGTCTTTATCACTTCATAGCTAACCCATCAGAACACGTAGAAAGCAAATATTGACCGATTGTGTGGTGTATAAAAGCAAGCAATAATGTTTACCATTCTTGATGCAAGTTGATGTTTTCCTTTCGCGTTTTAATTTCTGAAGACTGAATATCACATTAAAAGTATTGTTATAACCTGTCCACGTATCAACCCGCAAAACATTGTGTTTAGAGAAAGACTTATTCTATCACCAATCAACACGAAGTCCTATTTTTATAGCTTGATTTGCTCAACTTTTCTTGAATAGTTGTTTTTTAACAGCTTTGTGAAATGATTCAAGTACAACTAGCGCGCGCTTGATGACGTGTACAACTGTCCTATATTGATGCTGAAATCAGGGCTGTTGACAACCAATGAGATGCGAGAATTTTGTAATAGTTACGATTAAATTAAGCTGAAAAAGCTTGGACACGAGAACAGTATCTATCGATTTCGCGGACAATGACAAATTGCCACTTGAAAGTAAAGATATATAGTAACTGAAGAGAGAAAGAAGCACATGCGATGCGTTTTACCTTTCAACACATCCATCCAAAAAATTGATTTTTGCCCTGCGCGGTACTCGAACCCACCACCTCTCCCTGATTACTAGTCGGGCATGCTAAGCCACTACACCATCAAAGCTAATACACTGGTTGCACAGCAGATTAATGATGTGACATAGTGGCTTGGGGGATCCCTTGGGTCCAACTTTTCCTTCACTGGGTGTGTATTTTTGCCTCCATAACCCCAGACAGGGCTTAGAACACATGAAGGTCAGAAATTTCGAGGCGAATGAAAGGTATAGACTATAGTAACTGAAGAGAGAGAAGCACATACCGTGCATTTTACCTTTCGGCACACCCATCCGAAAATTTGGTTTATGCCCTGAGCCGAAGCCGAAAATTCTGACTTCATGTGTTCTAAGCCCCGTCTGGGGTTATAGAAGCGAGGATACACACTCCAGTGAAGGAAACGTTGGGCCTTAGGGATCCCCCACGCCGCTAAGTCACATCATTAACCTGACGCGTTGCCAGCATGGTAACCTTGATGTTGTAGTGGCTTAGCATGCGCGACTAGTGATCAGAAAAATGTGGGTGCGAGTCCTGTTCTCGGCAACTTTTCGGATGAGTGTGTCGAAAGGTAAAATGCTCGGTATTTGCTTTTCTTTCTTCAGTTACTATAGTCTATACCTCTCATTTGCCTCGAAATTTCTGACTTTCATGTGCGAAAGTAAAGGATAATTTTATTTTATTAACAAATAGTAGACGGTTCAGCGTCAACTATAGGATTACGGTTGCACGCAGGAGGAAAGAAGTGTAAGAGTCGCAGGAGGCGATAGTCGAGTAGAGTACTAACTTCTTGAGTTGTTATCAAACCTTCCAAGACTGTGCACTAAATTGCATAGTCTGCCTTCCCATGCGGTAAAGATACGAAAGTATCTCGCGACTGATCGGAAACTATGATAATCTAGTCACGGGCCAAAGTTCTATGAGTTCTCTGCCGTCCCCATGCGGTAAACCAATTACTTTGCTTTAATGATTTAATACAATCGCTTGCCTCGCATAGAAACAATAGAATCTACGTTATATTTTTACATTGGATGTCTTCCTTCTGTAAAACATAGATATTGATGTATGCAAAGACGTCACCTGTGACGTCAATGCTGATTGTCACAAGACAGACGGCTCGTACATCTGCACATGTAAGGCTGGATACACTGGGGACGGAAAAACGTGTACAGGTAAGGACCTGTATTGCATACTATCAACAATTATTCACCGAAGAACAGGAAAATATCCACAGTCACTGAAGTTAGCATTTATTTTAGGATATACTTTTCGGTTGCTCGCAGCCGTGCGAATAATACTACCTTCCTTCCTCAGATCTAGCCAATCAGTACAGGAAAAAGCACCACTTGTGTGGTGTGTGGTGCATAAAAGCAAGCAATGTCTTTTTACCATTCTTAATGCAAGTTGACCTTTTTTTTCGAGTTTTCTAAAGAGTGGATATTACACGAAAAATACAGATATAATCTTCCCGCATAAATTGCGTTCAGAGGAAAGGAAAGGAACTTTATTTAAGTGTCTAGTCGTTCTAGCACTGGAGCACTAATTGGAGACACTGTAAACTGAAATTTACAATTAACACAAATCAAGCCAAATGTTGTTGTTGTTGTTGTTTTTTTGTTTGAGTACCCGGAGAAAGCCTCTCGCTGCAGAGTAGAGAACCAACAAACTCAACCCACATATGACGCCGGATCTGGGAATCGAACCCGGGCCACATTGGTGGGAGGCCAGCGCTCTCACCACTGAGCCATCCTTGCAATCCCTTTCATCCCTGGTGAAAAAGCTTAGACACTAGTGCAAAATACAGTGTCCAACGATTTCGTGGAAACTCACATATTGCCAATTGAAAGTAAAAGGATATTTTACTAATTTGTTGGCTTTATTCCCAGATATCGATGAGTGTTCAACAGGAAAACATAACTGCAGCCATGTCGCTGCGTGCAACAACACCATTGGTTCACATAAATGCACTTGTAAGGAAGGATATGTTGGAGACGGACGAAACTGCTCAGGCAAGATCTCATTCGTAATGAGTTTCATTCTGTACGGGTACAAGACAAGGAATTTGTACATTTTCCGATAACTTAGAAGTAAGAGGAGACCTTCGCAAGTAACAGATAGACTATGCATATGCATTTAGTGATAGTTACAAGATGCAGGGGACTCCTTTTTTTACGGTAATTAAGAGGCAGTCTCTCTAAAAGCGGTCCGGTCAATTTGGCGTCCAAAAAGTTTTACTTTAGGTTCTATAATCCAAAAGGGTTTGGTACAGAATTTACGTAAATGCATTTCTTTTTGGAAAATCTTTTTTTTTTTTTTCTTTTGGTTTTCTTAGAGGCTCGATCTCGTTTCCTCCAACCCTTGTCCTTCTGAGGCCGATTTAAAGACCGAAATTTGCCTTTTCTGAGTGTCGCGCGAAATCCAGACCATAGGTAGTAACAAAATTTCTTTTGCACAAACTCTTTTCTTTATCTTTTATTGACAAATGAGCAAAATATCGAAACTTTTAATAATTTTACCTTTAAGCTACAAGCCCTAAGGGAAAATCCTCTCAACAGGACACGGCTCTTTCTAGAAACATGGTTACATTCGACAGCTCAAATTTCAATTGTGGGACAAAACTAAAAACTAAAATTTATATCGGGATAAAGGTTTTAATTCAGTTTAAAAGGTTCTTAAGTCACATCTGCGGGTATCTACCTATGTGCGAGGCGGCGAGAGGTTCAACTTGGCCATAATGGCACTTTGTTTGTAAACAAGACACTGTTATCTTCACTCGATCGATCAATCGCTTGCCCGACAAAATATTGTTAGCTCCAAGGTTTGAAACAATTCTCCAACATAAGTGTCAGATAAACGTTTTAAATGCTTTTTTCAGCTTTATTCGAAATTTTAAGCAAATTATTTTATGTTTGTAGACCGGGTAGGTCAACGAAACCCCTGGTACTCAGATGAGCACTCATTCTGAAGAGCTTGAGCGAGAAAGCAAGTCAAACTTTGTTTATAAAATTGGTACGCGATAATCTCTACTCATTGATCATTCCGCGTATGTCCTGTACAATGAGGTGTGTAAAGCAAATTGAATACATTTCTCCGATCACTAGCTGGCGATTAGGAAACCTACCTGCAATGATTGTAGCTTTTTGACAATTAAACACACATTAATAATTACATGCAGGGGATGTAAGCGCTGATTACCGGCTACGATTAGGTTCTTCTACTCACTCATATTTTTGACAGAAGCCATCTCTTTAAAAGAACCAGATTTTTCGCTAGAATTAAGAACGATCATATCTAGTTCCGGGTTCTACATTTAGTATTACAAATCAGCAAATCAATTTGAACGCGGGCGAACCAATGTACTGAGAGGTGTTTTTTTTACTCAGCACGGTTGCCACTGTGATAATGCCATTGTTGCAAATTGTAAACACTGGAAATATGAACTGCCGTTAAAAGCAACAGTTCAATAAACGGAAAAGCAATAAAAATATTGATATTCTCGCCAACTAAAGCAATCATACCTTCACTTAACTGTTTTTTCTCATCTTCTAGCTAGTTTACGTGCAATTCCATAGATTTTTGGATCCAAGGTACTGCCCCGGTACTGTCTGGGTCAAATGAATTCATGGAAATGCACGTAAACTGGCTAGAAAATGACAAGAAACGGTGAAGTTAAATATGATTGCTTTTATTTGCTGCGAATAATCAATATTTCCACCGCTTTTTCGTTTATTAAACTATTGCTTTCATCTAAAACTTTTACAGTAACTTGTATATCACAATACGATTGGCCGGCTTATGGTATCACGCACGAATGCACCTACAGTAGGTTCACAGTATATCTGTCATTGTTACAAATGAGTAAGGCGTCAGCCCTTGTAATTGCAGCCATCGTGTGTTTGATATACGATTCACTTTCCAGGGTTATCAATATAAGAGGCTGCAGACGATGTACATCGCGAGTAGACAAGGGCGTGGTGCTCGGTTGTGACACTCGCTGGCAACACCCTCTTGAAGAGGGAGACAGTTTACAGCCAGGTTGTTGTGATTCGGCAGCTTAACATGACGGCTGTTGTTTAGTCCAGACATGATCAATTTATGAGCAGCTGCACTCTTTAACCATGTCGGTTACATTTTCAATCAGAGCTGATTTTTGGTCTGCTGATTTACTGTGGGCACCAGTGCCGAATCATCCGCAAAGAGCAGCTCTTGGATCAGTAGTTCCTGCGTTTTATTCGTTGCTTTCAGGCGCCTGAGATTGAAAAGATCACCATCACTTCTGGTTCGTATGTAGAGATCACCAATTTCTTCTGGCATGCTTTTTAGGACAGCAGCAAGGAAAATAGTGAATAGGGTTGGCGCCAGAACGCAGCCTTGTTTCACACCGTGTCCGACACTAAATGGGTCTGAACATCCGTCACCACAGCAAATGCTGGCAGTCATGCCATCATGGAAACTGCGCAACACTCTGATGAAGATTTGCGGGCAACCGTAACGACTCAGTAATTTCCATACTGTGTCTCTGTCGACAGTATCAAAAGCCCTGCTGAAATCTACGAAGGTGACAATAAAGGTTGACGTTCTCAGCTGACTTTTCTTGCAGTTGCTGCAGTGTGAATATCATATCTTGCGTGGATCTGTTGGCTCTGAATCCACAGTGACTCTCGAGAAGAATGTCTTGAGCCAAGGACTGCAGTCGGTGTCGTAGAATTTTGGCCAGTATCTTTCGTGCTACTGACAGAAGTGAGATTCCTCTATGATTGCCACACTCTGCACGATCCCCTTTTCTTTTGTAGATTGTCATGATGGTAGCATCTTTAAAATCATGGGGGACTTCTGCTATTGTTGACCAGATATTGCAGAAAGGCTGCAAAAGTTTGTTTCTCAACGTTGCTCCACCGTATTTCCAGACTTCAGGTGGTATACCATCTGGTTCCGCGGCTTTTTCGTATTTTTTTCTTTTGATGGCCATATCAAGTTCTTCTGCAGTTGGTGGCTCGTCCATGTGGTACCTGACAGGTAGCTGTGGGATGTTTCTGGCACCATCTTCGGCACTGGACTCTGGGTTTAGCAGAAGGTTGAAGTGTTCTCTCCACCTCTCCATAATCTTGCCTTTCTCCGTATGAAGCACGCTGCCGTCAATGCTCTTCACGGGGTCCAAGCAGGCACCCTGCGGACCATCTACTTCCTTCAGAGATGCAGTGAACGCTTTGGAGTCGTTTCGGTCTGCCAGACTCTGGATTTCAGCTGCCTTCTTAGTCCACCAGTTGTTTTTCATGTTTCGCAGTTTCTTTTGTAGTTCAGATTTCACTCCTTTGTATTTTTTTCTTTGTTGCTCTAGTACATCTACTATCTAGTGTCTTCTGAAACAGCAAATTCTTTTCATTCGTGAGCTCCATGATTTCTTCATTGGATTCATCAAACCAGTCTGCATGCTTCCTAGTAGGTTTGCCAAGGACGTCTTATGCAGCACTATAGACCACATTTTTCAAGGCTTCCCACTGTTCTTCAATAGTACCAGTTGGTAATATTAGGAGATTTTCACTAATTGCGGTTACAAGTTTGTCTTTCTCAGTTTGGTTCTTCAGTTTCTCTACGTTCAGTTTCTTGGGGGGTTTTGACCCTTTTTTCTTCAGAGGAGGAGGTTTTGGTTTGATGTTACATTTGGCACGGATCATGAAGTTATCAGTACAGCACTCGGCTCCCCTCATAGCTCTGGTGCTGCGCAAGTCCCTCAAATCAGATCTCCTAGTAATGATGTAGTTCAGGAGAGTAGGGTGCTTAGATCTTGGATGTTTCCATTAGTAGTACCACTTGTCTGAGAAGTTGAAGAACGTGTTTGTAATAGCCAGTTGATATTCAGAACACTTTGTTAAGAGCATTTCACCATTTGAGTTCATTTTCCCTCTTCCGAACTTCTCCAATGTTTGTGGCCATGCTTCATGATCTTTTCCCACTCTTGCATTGAAATCACCTAACAGAATGAGCTTGTCAGCTGCAGGAGTCTCGGAGAGCAAGC
>NC_090881.1:39933477-39955977 GCF_036669935.1 Montipora foliosa
TACGGACGGACGATCGATGACGTCATAGCTAAAACCAAGATTTCTCGCACCGATGGGTTACCGTATTTCCTTAACTATGATGCTCCGTGCGCGTGCGGAGCTCCGCTTCAAAAAATATGAGCAGTTGACATGGTGGTGATGATCAAGTTAAGGAAATGGAACAAGGTAACTAAATAACATATAGATTTAGCCAAGCCTAAAAGCGGAGCTCCCTGGCTATTTATTCTTACTGCATGTATGGTTAGTGAAAATGAAAAAAATAAAAAAGGTTTCGAATTGTCCACGTTTTGGTGTTTCCAGTTGCTGCTAAATTAAATCACTTTCTTTGCTTTCCTCTATAGGAAGATTTATTGCCTAACAAGTAAATTCCACGGTAAATTTTACGCTAAACACTGATATCGCATGACGAAGCGATAAGTGCGATATCGGTTTTTCGAGTGAAATTTACTTTGGAATTCACCAGTTTGGCAATGAATTTTTCTTGAACTGTATGAGTTTTAAAAGAAAAGGAGCACCCTCTCAGCGAGCGAATGTAAAAGGAAAAAACGAAAACATTCTCATTTTGATTTATTTCATTGAAACACGCCAGCTTGGCTTGTACCAAGAATCGACAAAATACGACAATGCAACCAAGAATGGACGAACTTCAAACAAGATCCACTCCAACACTAAATTACTTTTAGGTGCTTTAAATAAACGTGTGAAAACACAAGCTAGTGAAATTTCCCCCTAATTTTAGGAGAACTCATTGCGATTACGTGTTTATAACATACGGGCAAAATTTTCTTGTCATTGTCGAGGCACATCGAAAAACAGTCGGGCAAATTAAAAGGAGTAAAAAAAACACTTGTTCGCTCGCATTTTAGAGCATAACAAACAAACAACATCAATATATTTTCTTTATGTCCAAAAGAGTACGGATAACTGTTATTTAATTCCAGTTTGAGAATAAAAATTCGAATTTTATTCCTGAACAAAGGAAAAACCGATTAAACCACTTTTTAGAAATACGCATTCACTTTATATATAGCGTTCAGTAAAAAATAACAAACGGTATCGTGCCCAAGGAAAGAATTTGTGGAGTAACTTCTTCCACCAAGTACGAGCTATTACTAGTATTTTGTTTTGTTGTTGTCGTTTTTTTTCTCTGTTCTAGTCAGGTACTCCAGTCATCATGCAACCGTATCAGAGCTTCTAAAGATATGCCAAAAATTTCAATACACCGAAAAAAGGAGCTGTAAAAACAAATTAAAAATAAACACTCAGCTTTAAGTGTATATCCCTGCGTAGCCACCAGTGTGGGCCACAGCTACCATGATATGTCAAACAATTGTAGATTGAAGCTAGAGAAAAATTTCTCACATCGATGGGTGACCATATTTTCTTAACTATTGTGCTCCGCTCGCGCGCAGAGCTCCGCTACTAATTCGTGGTAATCAACGTTTTGGGAAAGCATGCTGCATTGTAAAAGGGGACAAATAGTCTCAGAATCGCTAACATTAATTAATTAATTAATTAATAACATAGGGGGCAAAATTACTCAATACTGATTGGTCAATGAAGAGAGCATTTTTTCTTAAAGGGAACCTCCACTAAAACAACAAAATAACTTTAAACCACAGAACATAATGTTTACAATTGGAATTGCTCAATCTTTTTCCAATGAAAACGTTTGTATTCGAGAAAAATAAATTCCAAAAACGCTTATTTTGGCTTTCAAATTTCATGGGCGCCGCCATCTTGAATAATTGTGATGTAACTTGGTTGCCCTATTGTTCTGATACAAAGAGCGATTGTTCTGGAACAATAGGGCAATTAAGTTACGTCACAATTATTTAAGATGGCGGCGCCCGGGAAATTTGAAAACCAAAATAAGTGGTTTTGGAATTTATTTTTCTCGAATACAAACACTTTCATTGGAAAAAGATTGAGCAATTCCAATTGTAAACATTATGTTCTGTGGTTTAAAGGTGTTTTGTTGTTTTAGTGGAGGTTCCCTTTAATTTTGCTTGAGAAGAGGGCAAAATTACTCGCTCACGATTGGTCGAGCGCCAAAAATTTTATCTCTCCTGATTGGCTGAACGTACCTCTTCCACATTCAGTTGGTTTCTTCTGTTTGAGCGAAACAACTTCGTTTTCATCGAAGTTTGTCTTTTAACTCGCGCTGTATTCGCCGAAAAGGCATTAAGATTAAGAACTAGCTGTAAAAGATGATCTGGAATTTGAATTTTCGAGTGACAAGAAGAAGGGCAAAAGAGTTTTTTCATGAAAAGCTTAAAAGTTGGATCAACTTACATGGCGCCCGGCGTAGCGGGATTGTGTGGTTGAAAAACAAAATGATTCCTTTCGTCAAGGGCTTTTAGTTTACCACGACATCTTGCAACTCAACAAAAAAGGTCACAGAACAATTTGCCATTGACTGGAGGAACGAGTAGCTCAAATTTTGTAGATTTCTTTGGACAAACCGTTTGCTATGTTTACGGATGCGTATTTGCAAGTGGTAAAAACCTCTACAGCACAGGTAAATAAAATAAATTGAAGCTTAACATTTGGTTTAATCGTTGTTACTGTTGTTCAGGAATGAAACTCGTATTTTCCTCTCGAGTGGATGTAAGTAACAATCATCTATACTCGTTTTGGACGCAAAAAACAAGTTGACTTGCTTGTCTGTTTGTCACTTGTTTTGCTTCCGAGAGAACGAGTGTTTTAACTCCGCTTAACTGACTGTTTTACGAGGTGCCTCAACAGTGTTAAGAAACTTTTTCCCTCTATGTTATTAACAAGTAATCGCAATGGGTCCTCGAAAAATGAAGGATTAATATCACTTGTGTTTTCAGAAGATGCTGAAATTAATATGAGAATAAGCTCGGGAAACGTGAATAGCTCGGAAAAGACGTCTATCCACGTGGAGTCATGCGCACCACCTCCCCTAGCATAGCATCCTTGCGAGTAGGTACCTTATAACGATTATTGTTCTCTTCAAAAGTTGTTTTTGAAGAATTAGTGCGTAGAAGTTTTAAGGGCTTCGCCCTTCGTGAATCCTTTTTTGACTTCTGAAAGTAGTACTGCGGGTTTAAACAAGGAATTTTTTTGTCCCCTTTAGGTGGGGGATTATCTTCATTATGTCCCCTGTATGTTGGGCATTATCCTTGTTTGGTTTTGCTTTGTGGCCAATGCTCCACTTTTCCCCGGGCTGGAGGTGGGGGGGGGGGGGGAAAGAGGGTTTACAGTGACAGGTGGATAAGACACAGTAGCTGCACGCAGTGGGTTGAGTTTGTGCCTACAATCATCAGCAATATGGCCAACTTTACCACATTCATGAGAAGTAAAGTTTCCTTTACTCAATGTTTACTACAACTGTAGCACGTATGTCCCTGCTTACGTGTACCACAAGTTAAACAGGCGGATTTTCTTGTTCCTGAGAATCGGAGGGACCCAGAGACGTTCAAGGTGGTGATCTATGTATGTAGACTTCAGATTAAATTCCCCAGTCTTTCCTGAGCTGGGCCCATTATCAAAGCTCCTCATTGCCAGATATATTAGGTTTTGGAACAGGAAAACACACAAAAAAAGAAACGCATCACAACAGGAATTCCGAGAAGCAGTGTGCTTTATTAAACATGGACATGCTAGCATAACTGCAGTATCACACATCAGGAGAGTTTCTAATTTTATTACATGTACACTAACTAATTTGAAAATATCCCTGCTCCATGAGAGTTGTTTTGCCGGAGACCTTTTCAATATGAAATTTGGAAAAAAACAAAAACAAGTCATCCGAGAGACATCAGTGTGAGTGGGATGAACCTTCAATCAATTGTACAAAAATTGTGTTGGTCATGTGAATATTACTGCTATACACTATAATCTTTTAATTGGGAACATGTATTAGCTGCACCACTATCGATCTACACATACCCTATGAATCACTTCTTCATCCTACAGACTCAGCTTATAAAGACAAGGAGAGGAATATTAAACTGTAATTGACAAAATTAACTGTACTATGGAAATGTCATTTCACTATCAATTTTACATGGTCCATTTTTGTCTTAGCCTCATAACTTTGAACGTGGTAAAGCTCGCAGGTATAAAATCCAGCATCCTCCCTTTTAATGCCACTGATGTTAAATATGGCCCTACCAGAGAATGCATTAGCAACAAGTTTTCCACTCACACGTTGGCTGTAAGACCCTTCGACTAATACTTTGCCAGCAGTGGAGAGACGTACTAACATGGTTCCAAGAACTGCAGGGTTGCTGGTGTCCGCTAGTCCCCAAGTAATTATTGAAAATCTACCATAAAAGCTCCAAGAGAATGTTACAGAAGATCCAAGTGTGCCATTAATACTTTTACCCTTGTATGGTGATGTGAACATCATTTCACTATAACCTTTGAGGGAGAAAAAATGAAAGGATGTGATCATTAATATCGGAAATTAGCTGACGAAAAGAAACATTTTAACGATACAAAGTATATTCCGGACTTTGGTGAAACAACATATCAGAAAAGTTGCTAGCAAGAGCAATGACAAGTGTCTAAAATGATACTTTACATAGTTTATAAAGACAAATTCTATTTATTCATTTATTTCTCTACGATCGAGGAAATCTTTAGTCATTAAAAAATCATGGTTAAAAATTGAACAGTCAGCATTGAAAGGGGAGAGGGAGGGGGGAGGTGGCAAATGTTCAAATTCTAGATCCGGTGGTTATTGAAAGGTAGAAAAGGTGTTTTTTAACGGTAGTGTCACAACATTTTTTTCAACCTGTTGCTAAGACGCTGTTTTAGAACATTGCCGTGTAGGAACCAGACTGACAGTTGTTATAAAGTCTGTGAATTTCCCGGCGTTTCAAATTCCCAAGATCACACATCAACTGGGATACTAAATCAAATAAAACCAAACTCGTTTTAGAAACAAATATCTTAAAAGTAGGGTCCCTTCGATCCCGTAGAGAGGTCAAACCCGAAATGGATAGGGCTTGTTCATAAGATGCGCTTGGTGCTATGACTTCCGGTGCACGTTTCTGGATGCTTTCCAAAGTATAAGATAAATGTTGGGGAAGGTTAGCGGATACCACACAGGCGTACTCGAGGACAAATCGGATAAGCGAACAATAAACAGCAGTAAGATCCTGCATTGACGGCCACATTTCTTCAGGACTCTTAAGGCGTAGAGTCGCCTGTTGGCTTCCTTGATTTCTGCATCACAATCTGCAGCCCAGGTGGGGTCATCCGAAATGTGGACCCTAAGCAGTTTGAAACACGACACGCGCTCAATATAGGCACCGCCCACCACGATAGGGTATTCCAAAGTACGTATTCAGAGTATGTTCCAAAATGCGTATTCCACGATATTCCTAAGTAACGCCCGGTATATCCAAGAGCACATGCAGTAGTTTGTTTAATAGCTATTTGAAACAATGAATTTCAAAGTGTCCCATGAAATTCAACAAGCTGAACTTCATGGGACACGTCGCAGGGACAAAATAACCTCCAAATTGGTTTTGCACAGTTACAAAAGTATTAGTTCACACGAGGGGACATGTCACTGCAACATATCCCTGAAACATGTACCCGCAACATTTTGATATGTGTACATGTTGTGATTTCGTCCCTGCTACATGTCCCCGCTACACGTCCCTGCTACATGTCGCCTCAGTGTGCACTACACAAGTTTTTTTGCCGCTGCAACATGTCCCTGCAACATGATCCTTCGTGTCTGCCCACTTTAAGGCCCCCTTGTTGTTCTTGTATGTTGGTATCTTCCCCTCGGACTCACGAGGGACACGCTTTTTGTGTGATGTTTTTGAAGCCATTGAAAAACATTGCAGCACGGGTTATATCAGGTCTAAATGCACTCGGCCACGCCTCGTGTTTTTAAATCAGATAAAACACTGCTGTTCGTCCACGTTAAATCCCTATTTTCGGCGTCGATTTTTTCGACTAGTGCTTCGAACTCATCAAAAGTAGTGTTCTTTCCTTATTTTATCTTCATTTCGCAAGTTTATGGTCCTAAAAACTGAAAGAAATCTGTTAAATAAATATAATAAAATGGGTGAAGGGAAGGGGTGGGCGGGGGGGGGGGGGGCTAATAAGAAACTGCTCACATTGTTTCACCGCGGGCGCACCTTTTACCTGAAAGCGTTGTGGCCCACTTGGATCGTCCTTAAAAACGGTGAAAATCACAGTTCAGAGACACAGAGCATTGTTGGCGTGAGTACTAGAATACTGACGTTGCGTAACAATAAGAAATCAGCAAAGACTATTATTATTGACTAAAAACAACCGTAACCTAATCGTAACAAAAATTGCCTAAAGCATCTGCTCGAGAAACAGCCACCAGACGCAGAATGACCTAGAAAGAGCACTGCTCCAAGGGCTGTTAACAAGGTGAAGTCAGAAGCAGATATTATTGAAAATATCAGTGTTAAGTAATGCTTAAAAAACGAGCAGCAGTGTTTTATCGGGGTTTAAAAACAGCAGGCCGAATGTATTTTAGACCCGATAAAACAAGTGCTGCGATTTTTTGAACGGTTTCAAAAACATTCCAAAAAAAGGCCTGTCTCTTGGGAGTCCGAACAAGGGTTCAAATTGTAAGGGGAAGATATTAGCACGAAATAGAAGCAAGCTATGCCTTTTGAGCATTCTTTATGTAAAGAATACTAACGAGGAGTGTTTTCTCAGGATATAAAGCTCATGCACATGACGGTTTATCGGTGTTCTGATAGGCTGTAAGGCACATGAATTATTAATGTATTTTGAAAGAGGCTTATGTCAAGAATGAACTAGAAAGAATTGACACAATTATTGTCATCGGGGCCTGAAACTCTTTTGATAGAGACAAAGAGGCACCTTTGCAAAAGGCCCGACCTGTCAAGTTAAAGGGTGTTGACCTTCCAAAATTCTCAGGGGAGGACAAGACAGATTAAGGGTCCTGGAAAGCAGCATTTATATCCATAGTTGACCGACTTGATATTCTGTGGGCCAAAAGGTTCTTTAACTACAAAATGGTTCCATGGGTAAGGCTCTAGCTCTCGTAAATGACCTTGGTTACTCAAGAAGTGCATACGAGTGGGCAAAAGTAAGCTTGAAAAGAATATGACGGAGAGCGTCAGCTTACAGATTAAACACTTGACTGCCCTGTACAAATGAAGTCTTGGAGACATGGAAGAGTTTTAAGCCATGCTTGAGGGAGTCATGATAGCCTTGCAAGACAGTGGACCAGGCAGAGAGCTGCAAGGTCATAACTTGAGTCTTATTGCCAAGGAGAAGCTTTCAGAGGAAAATGTTTAGAAAGAAATTTGCTTTCAGTTCATTCACTGGGAGACAACTTTGAGTCGCTCGTCGAATGGGTCTAACTGTGACTGCAAATTATGGATTAAGCCAAGGGTTAGGAGACAGATGAAGGTCGCGGTGACCGAACTCGCTCCAGAGGTTTAACAACGAGATCTGAGACAAGAAGCTGCATAGTTCATACCCGGAAAAAGGACCATCCGCCTAGGGTCTGCAAAGGATTTATAGAGGTGCCTGTACAAAAGAGAAAGAAACTTATTGAAGAAACCCGCCGTCGTTGTCGTTGCTTAGCAGCTGGTAATAATAGCAAGGGCTGCCCTAATATTACGAGGTGTGGTGTTGGTGGATGCAGGAGTACTAACCATAGCAGCTATCTCCACGAAAGCACTCCCCGTAATACAGAGGACTGGTCGCAAGGCCAGCTACGAGCAGACGCCCCACCACTCCGACAGCAAGAGCAACCCTAACTAGGTGTCAAACCGCCATATGTTACAGGAGCAAGCGCGAATGGTCCAACATCAGAACAAAACCATCAACCGCAAGATCAGACCAAACCATTCGTAGCAAATCGAATTGGTGAGATTCGACAAACAATAAGCCCTGAGAAAAGGAGGTATGTACCAGATTAGTTCGTTCTAAACAACAACCTCTTCACGACAGAATACCGTCGCGAGCCTTTTATATGTTCATGTTTGGAACAACACGGATCGTTTGCCTTGTAAATACTTTAAAAATCACTAATGTTTCTCTTCAATCGTTTTCTAACAAGACTTGCTGGTTGAGTCTTTCAATCTCTCAACAGTGATCTGTGTCTGACAAATCGTTTCCCGGAAAAAAAGTACTTGCGTGCTTTCACAATGTTCGTCAATTGACAAATTGCTTCCAAAATGATCTTGACGGTCCCGGGACTCAAACCAAAGGATTATCCTTGTCGTGAGATAATTTAGCCACTTTACTATCCCTTCCAGAAAACCGGACTTAAGATGAAGGCAGACAAAGGCATTCTCTTACTTTTTCGAATAGCTGCTCCAACGCTAGATTGCAAATGTAACGTGTAACACTCCGTGACAGATGGCACCAACATTTTATGGTGTCATTTTTGTGATCTATTTCAGCAATAGAGGGAGTTTTCCGTGTTTCAATAGCCTCATCTAAACAATCGGGAGAGTTGGGAGAACTCGAAACACTTATGCAAACCCGAGACACAGTCGAGGGTTTGCATAACTGTCGAGAATTCTCCCAACTCCTTCGATTGTTTAGATGAGCCTATGGAAACACGGAAAAAAGTCCTTTATTGCTTTTATAAAATATTTCTCAAAGATAATTCGACAAAAGAAGGAAAAAGCTCTTTTGTTAACGTCTTGATTGAAACGGATTTTCTTGATACACCCTCCTATTTCCTACCAGCCAATCAAAACGCGCATTTGACTACATAACCAATCAAACTTTGTGTGATGTCACAGCCTTGGTTCTATAGTCTCATCTAAACACAGCTATTGACCAATGAGATTGTGGGTAATATCTTTATAATTTTTTTTAATAGCATCGAAAAAATATCGGCAAAACCGACTTAATTTTTCGTTGAGAAAAGTGATCTTGATAGAGCGAAACCATAAGACATGAATCAACTCCAAATGTCGTAGAGTTGAGAATGGTTTTATTTGTTTTATTCTTGTCTTCCATCAGATTAAATTACTGCAAAATACAAACCGTTACTAAAAGGTGTCAATGGCATTACTTTTCAGACAGCATCTCATTGGCAATAACAATAATAACAGACAAAAGGCATACTAACGGCTTACTGAAAAACTCGTCAGCCGTAAACATTGAACAAAAGACCATTTTTCACTACAATTGCCTTAAAAGTTTGCAATTTTTAGTAAGAACAATTGTTGTGACGGAAAGTATTTCCAGTGCTCATCTGTTAAAATCGTGTTTAGTTTGGCAAGGAGTTGTTGCTCTTCGCGAAAATTTCTCTTGTAAACTTCAAGGTAAACTTATAAAATGTCAATGTAAACTTCACCGGACTTCGCTTGCCTTTTCTTCAGTAAGTTTAAACAAATAAAGGAGGGCAGGAAAAACGAAACTCTCAGCATCCAACTAAACCATTGGATAGCAAACATTTGGATAAAACGTATTAGCATTTTTTAGTCCAAACCAATTTTAGGTGAAAAGGGAATTCGCGGCGTGTCGAAAGAACAAAACATTTTTAAAAAATCAAGGATGAGATGCGAATTTTTCTTTGAATTTTCTCGAAAAATCGGAGAAAGCAATTTGACATAAATATCCGTATGAAAGGCAAAAAGGGTACGAACCTGGCGACAGTTAAGTCAGCAAATTCCTAATTTCACTCAAAATCGTCTGCTAAGCACATACAAATTCTAAGGTGCCTTGATAGTTTTTTTTTTACAGTCTCATCCCATGTTCACCGAGGAATTGCTTCTTCAAGTAAGGATTCTTTGCGGCAAAACATCCTTTAGATACGTAGGAAAGTCCAAAGATAGCGCCATTACAACCCTGCGAAACAACACGATCGACCTTTCCTCTCGCAGACCCGTACACCGTAATCCGTAATTTAGAAGAGACATCTGATCCTTTTCGCTGCTCGTAACCCCCTTAACGCTGATTCTCACTGGTTAAAACAAAAACACCCGAGAAGTAACGAAGTTAGACGGCGAATGCTGTTTGCAGTCTTTGGACGAAGATCTCAGATTTTTTCAAACTAACGCAAATCGTTTCGCTAAACTGGCTTTGATTAAGCATGAACACTGACGACAGTCAATGTAATTGCCCGTCAGAAAAATGCAGCTTGCCAAATACAACGCTGGCCATGCGATTTCCCGCAAAGGAAACTTGCCCGAACACCCTGCTCCACCCTAGCAGTCGGTACGGGCGGGCTAACGGACGGACGTACGCGACGTCATCACCAGAATAGGCCAATTCAAAAAATAGCAAAATACTCTTTGTTTGTCCCTCCAAATTTTGCATAAGCATTGTTTTTGTTTTCTCTTGGAACAATTGTAAGTCCCAAGAGAAACTGGAAACAATGATTATGCAAAATTTGGGGAACAAGCAAAGAGTGTTATGGTATTTTGCGAAGTGGCCTATTTTCAGAAGGGAAAGATTTCCCAAAATATGTCTTACCCATGTTGCTCCGCTTCTTGTACGCAAACTACAGTGATGCCTCCTCAGGCTTTTGCCTCACGCAATCTTCAGATGTAAACTCAAATGGCAGTGAAAACAGCTCAAGCGTTCAGCCAAGGTAGAATCAATGAATTATTGATGGCATTGCCTCTCATTTCTTGCTTTAATATCCCATGATTGAAATAGCCACATCGTATGGAAATTAGGCATAATTGTCAATTTTCCACGCTCCTTCTTGTAACACGAAGCCAGACATGAAATAAAAATTGGAGTTTTGAATCGAGTCATCTTTTGAGTATTGACTTTTTCAACTTAAGAATGTAATGTTGAAGCGACAAAATCAAATTTTTGGTTCAAAATTTTCACTGAGGGGAGGAATGCTTGAGCTATTTTGACTCTTAAGATATTTTGGCGAGGTAAATCACAATTAAATTTTATGCCATATTTTCAGGTTATACGCTGTTTATAATCCTTAGTCCGCATCTTATACCGTAGTCTGTGATTTATACTCAGTCCGTTGTCCGTAGCCCGCGTTTTAGACCTTCGCTTGTCTTTTATACGTAGTCCGCAACCCGGAGCCCGCAGTCCATCTTTCCTACTGACCGATTATTGAATTTTCATTGAATTAAAATTGAATTTTCATTGAATTTAATTTGAATTTCATTAAATTGAATTGAAACTCGATATTGAACATTGCTACAATTGGCTTGCCATGTCAGCACGAGTAAATTTTTCAAAGGCTAACCAAATTACAAGTGCAATTTGTAGTATTTTACTGAAATATTTACTTGTTCTGATTTATCCTAAATTGCACACAAGATGAATCATGTGATTACTTGCGAATGTCTTCCAAATGTCTGTTTTCCTCTTAATGCACTTTGTTCGTGTCTTGGGTTATTAGTCCCTCATACATTTTCAATAAGAAGGACGCTGAAAACTTTTCGTGACCAAGAGCTCTGCGATGCGGCGCACTCGTTTGCTGAAGAGGTAGACACAGAGTCGAGTTAGTTTGAAAAAAAATTGGCTATCAAAGGTGACGAACTTTATTTTCAAGATTTGCCAATCTATATATAAAAATTATCTCTTCAGCAAAGGTGGGGCCACCCACTAAGACAAGAAAGAGAAACAAACTAGGAATTACGTCGCAGGTAGGCGGAAGAGGCGGTGGTGGAAAATACTGAAAATTGGTTCAAACAAGCGATGTGAACAGCGTGATGGTGAGCGATCAAAAGAAGGCGAGCGCATGGAAAAACGCGCTTAAGAACTATTTCGTCCGGAATTACCTGAATTCTGATTGGCTAGAAATAAGATAGGCTTAGAGCCTGCCGTCTTAGCCTGAAAGCCATTATATAAGCAATGCTTTGCCATAAAACCGCATTATGATGCCGTCATAACGGTGTCTTTGATTGAAAAATGACATCCGTGATTGACACGCAAACACTTGTGGAGACTTACAGGCCAAAAATAAAATAAAATAATCTGCAACCTCTGCATTAAAACGTTGTTGTTTTATCGTAACCTGTTCGCCATGTTGTTTTGTTGCGCTTTCGCGACCCTCTTGTCAGTCAGTTTAACTAAACTTTCAATTTGTTGCGCTCCATCTCAGCTTTTGGCATTGTTTGGGATTAATTGACCTGTTCTCAGCCAATGAGCGTGCTGAAATTTTATGCATGTATATATAGAGAGATTCTTTATGCGGCCCTTTGCTCTTCAGCAGAACCAGAATTGAGCCTTATCAAGAGAAAATGAGGGGACAGAGAGGGAGGCTCAAGGCGTTGGCCGGGATATGTTATGTCCACGAAAGTTATTTTTAGACGAGTGGAAGTCTTTGTTCTAGCCGAAGTCTGTCTTCTGAGACGTCCGCATGCAGTCCTGCCTCGCTCTCAGGTTCTTAGTGAAAAGAGAAAATTATGGCGCACGTGGAAGGCTGATGAATATATATTTTCTTCCAAACATCGGACCGAGGTTGGCCTGCATGCGGACGTCTCGGAAGAGTTCCGCTCGTCTGAAAATAACTTTCGTGGACATGACATATCCCAAGGGCTGGACCGGGAGCCTCCTTCTCTGTCCCCTCATTTTCTCTTGGCCTTATTGACCCTATGCAATCGAGGCGATGCTCGAGTCCCCTATAGTTCAGTGCTACAGCACCCGAACTAGTAATTTCGACTCCTGCAACGGAGCACTAGAACTGTTTATATTTAAAAGTGTCTGTTTGTAATAAACAGTTCAATTGTCTCATACAGGTCTACTTCTTAATGACAAGATAAATTTGACTGAAAGTGGGTATATCTAGTTTTATTGAAATTTATAATCTGATGTTGCGTTTCTAGCTTCCTGACTGGATCACTCAATCTCGAGTAACAGTATATCGGATGACCTAATACGGAAACTGGTCGCGTCAAGTGTTGCCAAGCTAAAAAATTCTAAATTTTTGAAATCTTCAAATTCCAATTCTTCAAATATTAAGATCTTAATGAAAATTTAATAAAACAGTTATTCCTTTCCTGCCTCTTGGATATGAGATTGGTTATAGCCAATCATATCAAGCGCGCGCTTGTGGAATAATTGTTAACGACGTTCGCGCCCATTGCTACTGCGCATTTTTTCGCGCATGTCACGCACACGTCATGCATCGCAGACCACGAAGGTAAACACGATGCTAAAGGCGCAAACATTTTCACAAGAATGGAACGTGAAAGCGTGTGGCACCATGGGATAGCTGTGGACCCAGGTCTTCTTGGAAATCTCACGCAATGACGTGACAGTGCGAATTTACGATTTCTTTGAGAACTGCGCAGCGATTTTACTCTCTTAAATGCGCGGTGACCCCTATTTTTCTTTCCGTAGATCACTTCCTTTTTTTGGTTTTGTCCATTTTAACAAAAAACAAAAAAAGTCTGTGCGTGAGAAGCAACAAATCTTTGGCCTATTATGCTCTCGTGCGACGCGAGCTTTCTTTCTTAGACTAATATGTATCGTTTTTCAAGGTCTATTTCATCACAGAAAAAGATATCAGCTGCAAAGGTTAATTTAGGTATATTAGTTACTTTGAATTGAGGACGTTCACTTGATCTAAACTCACTAATGCAGCTTTTTTACTGCTGACAGTTGTTAGCTAAGATCGTCTCAAAGTAACGCAATCTTTTAAAAGTGCACCTCATGATCTCGAAAACGAGCACGGTGACCCCCAATTTTTTTGCCTTTTTGGCAAAAGTAGATCATTACTTTTCTGCGTGGCAAGTTTTAAAAAAAATCTGTACGTGGGAACATTTTGGGGGCGAACGTCCTTAAATGAAGTACACAGTAAATTACAAGAAACTCTGAATCAGTCTAGATAAGTGATTTATGACTAGCTTGGTGCAAGCACGTTACTCTAAACAATTCTTCCATAAACATTGACAAAGCATTTTCTGCAAAGGAAAATGGAAAACCTCCATCAGAACGCCAAAATATGCCTGCATGTACTCTTGCGCGGGTTACCATATCATAATAATTAAAACAGCGCATGACCAGGATAAACAACCATCGTTATTTCGAAAGACAAAAAGATGTGAAAAACAAGTAAAATGCAATTTCTTAAGAAACGGTGCTGGGACGACTACAGTGATTTTCCTGGAGCTCTATCTTGGTTGCAGTGTACAATGATGAGAATTTCGTTTCTTGATTTTTCGAAAAATAACTGCGAGTTTTAACACACACTCGTACAGGATCTCTCTTCTTTTTCTTTTTCTTTTTCTAGTCACCTATAACAATTCATCGAACTAAACACCCTTTAATTTTCGTTCGTTCTGACATACTTTTTCCTAGAAGCATTTAAATGTATTTTTAGAAAATCCGTTGTTAACTCCATTGACGCTTTAACTTTGCTTTTCATTTATGAAAGGTGAAAAAAGACCCCTTTGGATTAGTGATTCTTTTAAAGTACACTGCCCTGACTTCAAACTACACAACTGGAATTGCAGGTTTCAATTAATCAGACTTAATACGAAAATTATCTAAATTAACTGTCTAATTCGGGGAGACTTGAAACCGTAATGACATCGTTTTTCTTTTGCATTTTGTTTTTGAAACATGAAACTTATTTGTATTTGGTGGTATTTCGTATTAATGAAAACTTACTTGCCACAAGCAGCACAGCGTAAATTTCAATTAAAATTGTGGAAAGGAGATTTTGCCACTAACTCGGGAGAAGAACGCCAGCAAGTAAAGCAATTCCCACCTGCCACCTGCCACCTGCAATTCCCTTGTCGTGGGTGGGTTTCAAGGGAGGTCGTTGACAGTGATATTAAATTCGGCTTAAGTTTCACCGTTTTCCTTTAAACATGAAAGGATTTAAATTACCATGCCATCTTTATTTTCAAATGAATGAAGGGGATAGTTTCTAAAGAAACTGTGGTGCTGCGTCGGTGGGGAAGTAGTATACAAAAAATTTGGGTTTATCAACGGAGTTGGTAATGTAAATTGGCCACCGCACAGAGATTCTAAAAGCTGACGTTTCGAGCGTTAGCTCTTCGTCAGAGCGAATCGCGAATTGGATTCAGTTATGACAAGCAGATGCTCAATGATTATTGTTACTGGGTAAAGCGAACCTAATTGTCATTATCTGATATTGCACTGGCTATAGAATTTCTTTTCACAAGAATTAGCTCTTCGTAAGAGCGAATCGCGAATTGGATTCGCTCTGACGAAGGGCTAACGCTCGAAATGTTAGCTTTTAGAATCTCTGTACGGTGGCCAATTTACATTATCAACTCCGTTGATAAAACCAAAATTTTTGCATACATCTTTATTTTCAGTTATGACAAGCAGATGTTCAATGATTATTGTTACCGGGGAAAGCGAACCTAAATGTCATTATCTGATATTGCACTGGCTATAGAGTTTATTTTCACAAGAATTTTCTGTCTTAAGGTGTTTAAAGGAATCCCAAACCATCGAGTTTGCATTCGCGTTCGAGTTCGAGTACGAGTTCGAGTTAGACTTCGAGTTGGACTTCGAGTTGAAGATCGAGTTAGATATGTCATAAAAATATAAAAATAACAAAATATTAAAAAAAAAAACCGACGAGGAGGCAATTATATGCTAATTACAAAAAAACGATCTCTGTTAAAGGAAGTCGAGTGGCGTTACGCGTGATGCGTGACTGTGACGTTGTCAACGTGGTCGTCTTGTGTTTTCACATGTAGTTGTCACATGTTTTCAAGGCATAAGTGGTTTGATACGAGGTCCCCACGTGGTATGATACGAGGTCTCGTCATCAGTCTGGTTGGTCTTGTTGCTGGCCATCGTGGAATTGGCAATGGAACAGTAGGTTTAATTTAGTTTATGAAGACTTTATTTTCGAATGCAAATTAACGCTGAAACATGCCCGTTTTCAGCGAGGAAACAACAGCAACGATCATAGAGATAACTTCGCCAGCATTTCTTGATAGGCTGTTGCAACCGATAGCACAAAGACAGGCTTCTTATCTTAAAGACTCTACAGACTTCATTAATTTCATAGAAAGCACAGAAGTCCCAAAGCACGCGATCATTGTTTCAATGGACGTGACAAGTCTATATACCAACATTCCACAGAAAGAAGGGATCAAAACTATATGCAAAGCATATGTGATTCACTACAAAGATAAACCCCGGATTCCAACATAGTCACTTGAATAAGCACTCAGACTCATTTTAAAAGAAAAATCATTCCATTTTTATGGAAAAGATTACCTCCAAACACACGAGACAGCGATGGGAACAAAGGTCGCTGTTGCTTTCGCAAATATCTTCATGGCGAAAGTAGAAACACAGTTATTAAATTACTACGCAATAAAGCCTATCTGTTGGAAAAGATATAGAGACGACATCTTCTCCCTCTGGGGTACTGGAAGAGAACAAATAACACACTTCATTGAACAAGCAAATAATCGCCACGCCACTATTAAATTCACAGCAGAAATCTCTGAGGAAAAAGTCACATTTCTGGATACAATTGGGTACAAAGGCAAACGGTTTAACAGCTCGTCAACTCTCGACGTACGAACGCATTTTAAACCTACTGAAACTTTCCAATATACACATTTCACGTCTTGCCAGCCATTAGGGGTCAAGAAGGGCTTTATAAAAGCCGGGTGAAAAAGGCTAAGCCCTCCGGTTACTCAGAACAAATTCCTCAAAAGAAAACTTTCAAAACCGACCAGAAGAACTCCAAAAGCACCTTAGAGAGAGAGGATATCAACCAAACCTAATAGCTCTAACTCTCTCAAAAATACACTTTGACAACAGGAACGAAGCACTCCGACCAAAACCATCTAGAGAAAATTTATTTTGCCCTTCAACCATCAGTTCCCAACCTTAAAAACATTCTTATGAAACACTGGCAACTGATAGAGAAACAACCTCTTCTTAGATAGATCTACAAAGAACCTCCAATTATATCATGCAAACGAGGAAGGTCTCTAAAAGATATACTCGTAAAAGCTAAACTCTGAGATTTAAAGGCTAAAACACGTGGGTGGAAAGCGTGAGTCAGGCTTGTCAACCCCTATGATATTTCAATTTATTTCAAATGGAAGTCTAACTCGATCTTCAACTCGAAAACCAACTCTAAATCCAACTCGAAGTCTAACTCGAAGTCTAACTCGATCTTCAACTCGAACTCGAACTCGAGTCCAAACTCGAGTGCTTATTTCTGCCCATGAGACAGGAGAAGTTGATTTGCAGTTTTGCATTTGAACTATCTGGTGTCAGTCCCAAAGCAGTGGTCATGGCATGATGGTTTCCTTTTTGAATTAAAGAGCATGATTGCAGCGATTGAAAAAAGGTTCCCTGGAAATGAGAGGTCACTTTGCATTGCCAGAAAAGGTGAAGCAAAGTGTCTGTTTCTTCCTTGCAAGAGGTGCAAAGATCATTATCTTTAACAGCAATCTTATACACGGAGTTTGTAGACAGACGTCTATGGAGAATTTTAAATTGGAAAATAATAATTTTGGTACTTTTTTGTGCATGTTCTTGCAAGCGGAAATGTTTTTTTTCCAATCCATTTCTTCCTCATCAAGGTCGCAATCTCTGTAACACTTTGTTTTAGATGCTCTCGGTTTTTCACTCTTTGTTGCAACGAGATTTCTATGTGTTAAATTGCTGGGTTTCTTCGTTTTTTGGAAAGCTTTAGTGAAAGATTCAACCTCAACAGTTTCCAGACTATCGGTATTTTCTTTGAATCTCTTCCTTATTGTCTTTAACGTTGCAACAATACCGCAAAAGCAAGTGGGCAGCTTTTGCAATGATATTTGTTTAAAAAACTCTATATAAGAGAGAAAACAGGTCTCCTCTTTAATAAGAGACTCGACTGTCAAAATTCGTTTTGCAAGTCATTCTCTGTGGTCATTTCTTATCAAAGAATTATTCCAAAGACGCTGTATTTTATAATGCTGTAAGGAAGAGATGTTGTTGTTAAAATTTACCTCGGCCCAAATCAACAGTATTTCGTTAAGGAAATGGGATTATATCAGAAGTTTGGAAGTGGTTTTTCGTATCTTTTTATATAGGTTACCCAAAAACACAGCTTCACCCCCGTATTTGCCGAGTTCTAGGTCAAAAAAGAGTTTCCATTTTCCCATGTTTGTTTTATCAAGATATTTTTTGATCCAGATAGTTTTTAAAGATTTATTGAATGAGAAAAGATCAATCATTTTAAGCCCTTTGAATACTTGTGTGACCTCGTTAGGGTAAAGTTGCAAAAACTGCACACGAGATTTAGAGTTCCGATCAGCGTGGAGGAAAGAGTTGGCCTGGCACTCTGGCGGCTCGCACCAGGCAACAGCTATAGGAGTTGCGGTTTACAGTTTGGATTTGGAAAGTCAACGGCGAAATTCATTTGTAGTGAAATCGAATAGGCAATTTCTGAGCTAAAAGAACGCTTTATAAAATTTCCTTTAACAAATCAGCAAATACGAGAGAAAATAGAAGAATTTGAAGAACTGTATGTCATACCACAAATAGCCGGAGCGATCGATGGATGTCACATCGAGATAAATGCCCCACCAGAGAATCACAAAAATAATTTTAATCGAAAGCAGCATTACAGTGTCAATCTACAGAGCATAGTCGATGCAAATTTTAAGTTTATTCATGCAACTGTTGGGTATCCTGGCAGCATACATGACGCTAGAGTTCTTAGGCTAAGTGGATTTTATGACTTAGCACAAAATGAGCAAATTCTCAGTGGTCCAATACAGAATATCAGTGGAACAGAAATCGGGCCTCTACTAGCTGGAGACAGTGCCTATCCACTCATGAACTGGCTCCTCAAAGCCTTTGCGGATAGAGGCCGTTTGACTCCAGAGCAGAGGAAATTTAATTTAAAGTTTAGCCCACTGAGATCATGTCATATCATATATCTTTATTTACCCTTGGATTTTTAGACTAGCTTGGTGTAGCTAATATCTCCGAGCATTTACCCTCCCAACCATGATATACCACAGAAGACAGACCACAACACCGGGAACTACATGCCCTACCCTTTACGACAAGTGTGCGGGTTCTTTTACGTCCCACAGGATTATGAACATTGAAGGGTTGTGAGACCGGACCTCCGGCTTATCGTCCTTATCCGAGAAGACTTGAGAGTCTAACATTTGGCATGCTAAGATCACGTTGGAGAATTATGTTGAAAATTTTTGAACAAGAAACGACAACGTTGAAAAAGACTGTAATTGAAGCTTGCGTTCTACACAATATTTGCATTGAAAGGGGTGACCTATACGACGCAGACGAGAGCGACTCAGACGATAACCCTGCTGATGAAAACGGGGAGTTAGGTATCATCGAGTTGGACTTCGAGTTCGAGTTTGAGTTGGACTTCGAGTTGGACTTCGAGTTGGACTTCGAGTTGCGCTTCGAGTTAATAAGTAAAACGCAAGTATATAATTGATAATAATGTATAATTATTATTTATTATTAATGTTAATAAGCAAAGAGATGTATAAGCTGGGCGAAGAACAGGAACAGGAATTCGGGGCAATATTGGGATTTTCATTTTTTTTTTTCATGTGGTTTAAGTAATAAAATTGCTGGCACATTAAAATATAGAGCAGGGATATAGGTTTTCAACAATGTGTGGTACCTTTTGTCACATGCTTTTTCCATTTCCGGCATTCTTTAATTTATAGCCCACAATTTTATGAAAAGTAGGTCACGTGATGGTCTACTTGTAAAGGGCCTGTTAAAATTTAAACAAAAAAATTGCTTTCAAAATAATACTGTAGGGGAAAAAAAAAATGAATACGTTATTTGCGGGAGAAATAATCCATCGAGTTTGGACTCGAGTTCGAGTTCGAGTTGAAGATCGAGTTAAACTTATGTTGAACGCCTCAGTGTGTTCTCTTGGTTTTCGTGCGCATACTAGTGAAGGCATACAGTGCATCAATTTTCTTATATAAACACGCAGTTGACACGTTTAATGAATTTTTGTTTTCTTTGGGCGATTTTGGAAAAATCTGCCTGCCCCGCACTACGGCGTCTTTGATATTTTTGGTCCACTGACAAATTTTTCCAAATTTTGCTCGCTGCGTGATTAGGAAAAGCTCCAATTTTGACCCAATTTAAAACGAAACAAATAAAATTCGTACTAGTGCAACCCCCTCCCTATAGACAACCCTAACTAAAATTCTAAACCTACCGCAGCCGCAAAACATTTCCTGTCATCTCCTAACAACACACTGCCAACGACATGCAATTAATACCCATCGAAAAATTCTCTTCCATCCGAGACTCTATCCGGAAGGCCACAGAAGTTTTATTTTGTAATCCAAAAAGGCAGAACAATTGATCCCGATGGTCTGAACATCCACGAAGAATCAGACTGTTCCGTTCTATGCTATGTGATTATTTTTTAATATAAGCTTATCTACACTGCGTTTCACTGTGTTTCCGGAACATATTACGAAAATATGCTACATATGCTTGAAATATGCTTATTGTACCTGAAGAAGCCTGGTTTGGCCAGCCGAAATATCGATATACCTTCAAAAAATTCAACCCACCTTGTGTCGCTTTTTGCTTTTATATTCCCCATTTTATATATGAAGCCGATTAGATCACTATTGTTTTAACATATACCAACAGCATCATCGTTCCGGCCCGGGGAGGGGACTCCCATATGGAACAGACTGGCATGCTCGTCGGAAATTTTGAATTTAACCCCTAAAGGAGACCATCTGGGCGTGGCTCAAGCTTTTTGTGAACCCTGAAGGAGACCAATCTGGGCGTGGCTTAAGCAAATTTTGACCCCTAAAAACAAGTTAAAAAGAAAATTTGAATTTCTGTTTTGTTGAATTCTGTGTTTATTTGCGGAACCCGAAACGAGACCTTAAAATATTCGCGCTTTGTCCAGAACACCCTAAGCGAGACCAAAATCCAAAGCGAGACGATTCAAATCCTTTCTCTTCATGAGAGATCGTTGGTTAGCATCATGGATCATGGTTAGCATTTACATTTCAAGGAAAAATATTCCTTGTCACACTATCGTTGGTTTGTGCCCTCCCATAAGCACAAGCGGTCCTTCGAAAAATGTAAGTATCTCGGGGGGCTCTTGATTTGCGGGACCTACCCTACCCTACCCCTCTATTTCTTTTTGGGAGGAGGGGAGTTTATTTTTATAGTCAACTTTAACTCGAACTCCAACTCGAAGCGCAACTCGAAGTCCAACTCGAAGTCCAACTCGAAGTCCAACTCGAACTCGAACTCGAACTCGAATCCAAACTCGATGGTTCGGGATTCCCATGAAAACGGAGGGAGAAATGCTTTGGAAACTGGCAGCGGCATCCGAGACACCCTAAAAGACTACGTATATTTGAGAAAACCTGTGAAGAAACTCGAAACTGGGCAATTGTGTACTAATAGACAACTATAAAACAAAGGTGTTGTTTCAATTGTAATTTTAATTGGAACACTAGCTGGTAAATTCTGCAAAATTTAGATTGCTATCTTTGAAATTTATGTCAAATAAAAATAATCAGTTCCTCTGAGATTGGGCTGTATGTAAAACATTAACAATGAATGAAACATATTTTCCTGAATGAATTCATCACATGCTACCTACTCAGACACCAAATCTTTAAAAATGTCTTTAAATCCGGCAAGTATGGCGTTTGTCTGCTCCATTTGTTTGATCTGCGCCTCGCTAAATATTTCAGCGGAACGTTCAAATCCATCCCTGTCTTCGTTAATGCTGCGCTCCCACATTTCCATGAAAGCTTTTTTGGAAATCAGAGGACTGACCACTAGTTCCGGACTCGTCTTGTCGCCGCCGTTTTCCCTTACGGACACTATTTTCTGGCTATTCTACTTTTCGTTTGCCAGGATGTGCGATTCCAGTTAGTGGCGAAACACTACCACTTTCTGATGCGGCCTCTTCGCTCTCCGCAGTGAAGATAGAGCTCCCCTCAACTGCCATTTTACGGGAATCAACGCTGTCCCGATGGCCCATTACGTCGTCAAAATAGTCGAAGTAAGGAAAGCCATCTTTGATTTGCTTGATTCCTGCTTCCCCGGTTTTCTGTGACTTTTGTTTAAGTAGCTTATACTCATACTCCAAGTTCTGCTGCCGTTTCTATATTTGCTGTAGGGTTCTCTGGCTTTGGGGATAGGCAGATTTATAAGAGGCATATATTTGGTTCCATATGTTTACCTTTTCTCTTTGAGAGGCACTCCGGAGCTGTCTGTATCTTGGACCCCACGCTTCTGGGAGATCATGGGTCTCGTCTTCGGTCCAGTCCGCAGACTTTGATAACGCTTTCTTAGTTTTAACTTGGGCGCCTTCCTCCACTGCTTGAGCGCATGAAGTGCTTTCTACCACTGGGATCGGCGATATCGTTCGGGACGAGTTACTGGAGTTGCTTGGGATGCTGAGCTGATTGTAATCATCAATACTTATTTGGTTGCTGTTCGTCGAACTGTGCCCTTCCCATTTCGGACGGCCGATAAAAAGAGGTGGTGCTCGAGGGAAATGGCCAGAATTGTCTGCCAAACATCGGTTGCGCTTGCTGAGGAGAGGGTACTCTTGCAAAGCGTTGG
>NC_090881.1:39960977-40005977 GCF_036669935.1 Montipora foliosa
ATTCCACTACCACATGTGCCTCGTCTATAACTATCGCCTTGATGTGCCTCTAGGAGTTTTTTTCATTTCAGCAAGTTATTGAAAATATTTTTGTTTTCTACAAGAACGTCTGGGTGAGCAAACAAAATTTGCAGAGGAACCCTTAAAAACTCCTTGATTGTCGAGGTTGAGCAATCTGTCTTTTGGCCACATCTATAACGATGATCCTTGAGAACCCGGACCGTTCCAGCACCAAGCCGATTTTTGAAGCATCCAGTATTCAAGGCTCCGAGAATGCGTAGCTAAATTTTCGTCTACTGGTCGCCGTTTGCTCCTCTCTGATTGGATGATAATAAACCCTCATCCAATCAGATAGGAGCAACACGAATTGGAGCTTCGAAGGCTGGAGTTCAAGCAAACGTCGAACATAATCCCTTTAAATCAGTAAAAATCGTCGTCTTAAGCCCCAAGAATTACCACAAACAACGCTTTAGGTAAAAATACTTGGATTTTTTGGACTTGGAGTTTATGGAAAGTATGTGAAAGATTTAGGTATTAACGGTCACACAGTTTGCCCTGTCCACCTGTCATCGTAGGGATGAATTCATTCGAGTGTTCGAAGGTCCGCTCTGGATTGAAGAGACAAGAAAACCTGCCTTCAACTTAATTCATTTTAGCTCACTTTTCAGAACAATCCCAGCTTACTGCCAAAACTCAATGAATCCACGACCGTCGCCGTGGTTTAGATTAACCCAATTATTGTCATCATCCTGTAGGCACGTCAAATGGAATGTTCGTTCAGGTTATTGAGACTTGAACATCTCCTGGTAATGTCTTCGACAAGAAAAGCAAAAGAATAATGACCAGAGTTCACTGAGCTAGCAGCTACAACAAAACTTATCCATTTCTGCTTGAAAGTTTCGCGGGAAGAGAAAACTGATGACATCAGAGCCCAGAAAGTTGCTAATGAATACTTTTTGCGTTCCCCTTGACAACAATAGGGTTTCAACGGCAAAACATGGGCGCCAAACTTCTCTCAGTCCAAACTCAACTCATAATCGTAGTACCTTCGGAACATCGGTGACGACCTTGTTGATTATATGGTTTGAGGCACCTTCCATAAAAGTAACGGGAACCGAAAAATCCTGGCAACGAGGTTAATGTATCATACTTTAAGTCCTTGTGGAGAATGGCGAGTAGGGTGTTGCCATTATTACACTATGTAAATATCTCACACCTTCTCACTAGCTCCTATTAGCATGATTCCTATTCGCTGGCTATTGACAGTTGACTCTTTTTGTCTTTTTAATTCGCTCGCTGAGGTTGTGCTTAATGCTTGTTTTCTTTTAAAACACATTCGGTTAAAGAAAAAAATCTTGCCAAACTGGTGAATTGCAAAGTAAATTTCACTGGAAATACCGATGTCGCACTCATCGCTTTGTGATTCATGCGATATTGGTTTTTAGCGTAAAATTTACCGGGGAAGTCATTAGTTAGAAAATATTTTTCTCTATAGAAGAAAGCAAAGAAAATGATTTAGCTCATTAAAGCAGCAAGTGGAAACATTTTCACAAACCGTACAGGCAGTAAGAATAAATGGACAGGGAGCTCCGCTTTTAGGCTTGGCTAAATCTATATATTACCCTAAAAAGGAAGTTTATGAGGTTAACCCTATGTGAATAAACTTCCAAAACTAAAAGTTAAAAATATATGTTTATGAATAAAATCTAAGATGGATAAAACCTAAAAAATACGCATGTATGATTTAAGAGCTATTTTAACACGTCTTAAATTTCCTATCTCAACAACATTGGCAGGCAGGTTATTCCATTCGCAAATAATTTTAACAAAGAAAGAATATTTATAACAATTACAGTTTTTCCTTGTGATTGGACCTGGTATGTTTTGAAGCGAACTCAAAAAAATCACGAAAGCAAAGGCTATTCAATCGAAATACAAGTTTACAGCATTCAATCAAAGAAAAATATAGCCCTCTATCAGTTAACTGCGACCAACGCAACATCTCACAGCGATCTTCATATGACATCTCTCTCCTTCGCTGACCTAAGACCAATCGAGAAGCTCTTCTCTGAGATTTTTCTAAGAGAACAATATTTTTAACCAGGTAGGGGCACCATGTAGCGGAAGCGTACTCAAGGATTGGTCTCACAAGAGCCTTGTACATTGTGGAAAATATTTCTTTGTTTACAGAACTTTTGCGTGGGAACATATATTAATTTAACCACTATCGATCTACATATACCCTATTGACCTTCTATTTTTACCCTACAGACTCAACCCATGTGTCAACTTACAAAGACAGGGAGAGGAATATTAAACTCAAATTGACAAAATCATCTGCACTATGGAATTGTCAGTCCACAGTCAATTGCACATTGTCGACTATTGTGACTCTAACATAATTTTGAATTTTTGTAAGCTGACAGGAATAAAATACTTGATCTTCCTTTTTAATGTCACTGATGGTAAATATGGCCTGTCCAGTACCGGAGGATGCATCACCAACAAAGACTCCACTTACACGTTGGCTGTAAGAGGGTGGAGCTTGAACTGATACTAAGCTATCAGAGGTGTAAAGGACCACTAACTTGGGTTTAATATCTCCAGGATAGTCTTGGTTTTTTATTCCCCAAGTAACTTTTTTAACTTCACCAGAAAAGGTCCAAGTGAAGTTTACAGAAGATCCAACTGTACCAGAAATGACTTGCCCCTTGTATGGTAATGTGAAGATCATTTTACCAGAAGCTGAATGAATGATGATCACTAAAATCGGAAATGATCTGATCAAAAGAAAAATCTTAACAGAACAAAATATATTCTGGCCTTTGGTGATAAAACATATCAGGAAAGTTGCTAGCAAGAGCAATGGAAGGTGTGTAAATTTTACTTTACATAGTTCATAAAGACATATTCTAGCTATTCATTTATTACGAACGGAAAAAAACTAGTATTACAAATTACGAACGGAAAAACCTTTATTATTACAAATTAAAGTAAAATTATGATTAGCTGGAAAGCTCTATTGCAAGATTTCCGTGTAGGAACCCGACTGACAGTTGCTATAAAGTCTTTGAATTTCCCGGCGTTTAATAAAACGCACATTAACTGGGATACTAGATCAAATCAAATCAAATCAAATTCGTTTTAGAACAAAACTCTACCAAGTGGCGTCCATTTGATTCCGAAGTGAGGGTAAACCCGATATGGATAGGGCTTGTTCATAAAATGCGCTTGATGCTATGATTCCTAAAGCATTAGATAAATATTGGGGAAGGTTAGCGAATACCACAAAAGCGTACTCGAGGACAGATCGGGCAAGAGAACAATAAACAGCAGTAAGAGTCGTCTGTTGGCTTTCTTGATTTTTGCATCGGAATTGGCAGCCAAAGTGAGGTCATACGAAATGTGAACCCTAAGCAACTTGAAACACGACACGCGCTCAATTTATTCAAAATATGTTCCAAAGTACGTATTCCACAATATTCCGCCGTTGTTATCGTTGCTTAGCAGCTGGTCATCATAGCAAGGACTGCCCTAATATTACGAGGTGTGGTGTTCAAGGATACAGGAGTACCAACCACAGGAGCTATCTCCATGAAAGCACTCCCCATAATACAGAGGACTGGTCACAAGGCCAGCTATGAGCAGAAGCACCACCATTCTGACAACAACAACCCTGACAAGGTGTTAAACTGCCATATGGTGCAGGAGCAAGCACAAATGGTCCAACACCAGAACAAAACCAAAACCCACCAGAGCAGACATACAACAACAGTCATACCAAGCATATTTCCTTGATGATTCTTCCAGCCATGATTAAAAACGGTATCAAAGAACTGAGAGTGAATGCCAAGCTGGATCCATCTTCAACAAGCTCCTACATTTCAGAGGTTGCTGCCAAAGAGCTTGCATTAGCCTTAGCCGGCAAGCATTAGCTTGCATTTTGTTCTCATTTTTCCAGCCCCATTCAGGGTCATGACCTTGACAACATTGCTGGCGACACTCCTGCTTTTTACGGGTCGGAGCTAAAAAGGAAGTGGCCCCAGTTAAGCCAAGTGCCATTTGAGAATGTATCAAGACGACGCCACACTGATGTCATGATTGGCAGTGACCATTATGTCTTTCATCATGAGTTAAAAGACGTTTGCGGTTATCATCCAAATGATCCCATTGCACGTTTGACAAATCTGGACTGGGTGTGTTTCGGCTCCACCAAGTTGGAAGAGTATCTTGGGAGAGTACCTTGTTGAAAGAGTATCGGGGCGCACCGTTCTCATTTCCCCCGTACATATCGTAGTATCGTGATTAAGCTGTCACCACCTAATGAGATCCTGTGTGCATTTTGATAACATGAATCCCAGGGAATTAAAGACGCAACTGAACAGCCGATGACAGCTCAGGAGGAAGAAACATTTGCACGTGCAGCTGAAACCTTGGAATTTAACAATGGTCGATACAAGATTTGGAGAAGGTGAACCGAATCTCACTAACAATTACGAGTATGCTTCTGAAAGACTCAAAAGCTAGGAGAAGTCACTAAAAGGAAAGATTTTTTGAAGATTATGACAAGAAAACAATACATAAGAAAGGTAGCGAAGTGTGAAACGGAAGAACAGTGGTTACTAACCCACTTTCCGATTTTCCGGTTGGTGCTGCAGCGAAGCATGGTGGAAAGAGTTTGAACAATGCCATTTGGCCTAGCAAACTGCACGTTTTCGCTACGCTTTGGCCTAGCAGACGACACGTTTACGCCAAGCACCAGTGGCCCTTTTTGCTGACATTTTGGAGCTGTTCTTGCAGTTTGAACTTCAAGATAAGTTTAGCACGTGGTCTTCAAAAGAACCAGTGGACGACGTCCCCCAAGTAGACCGACTAGCTGCCCTGTAGATAAGTAACGATCAATTGCCTAAGACCAAGACCCTAGGAGCTTTGTGGGAAGTCGACAGAGATATCTTCACCTTTCATGCTCAGCCTCCTTACGACAGTAAAGTGCCCACCAAGCAAAATGTCCGCAGCGCTATAGAAAGACTATTTGACCCTCTTCAGTTCTTGGCGCCATTTACTGTGAGATTAAAGATCTTGATGCAAGAGATTTGGATGGCTAGTGTTGACTCGGATGAGGTGCCACCCTATCATTTAAAGGTTAGTTGGAAGAAGTGGTTATTGGAATTACCCCAAATGTAAAGCGTGGCCGTCCCTCGGTGCCTGCGTCTGTCAAACCCAGTGAACACTGAGTTACAGATATATTCAGACACTTCTAAAGACGGCGTTGCATCTGGTACCTACTCAGTCTGCTGATACCAAGATAGTACTCGGTCTGCGCGTCTTATTGCACCAAAGCGTCGTCTGTCTCCAGTAAAAGCTATGACAATTCCGAGGCTAGAGCATATGGGTGTCGTCCTCTCAATTGGCCTGGCCCATAACATCGTGAAAGTAGTTTCTGTTGACAGAATTTGCTTTGGGACCGTCTCAGAGAACCAAAGCTGCTGGTTCAAACCATTTGCAGGCAATCGAATTGTCGAGATTCGATGAAGAACAAGCCCTGAGCGGTGGAGGCATGTCTCAGGAGCGATGAACCAAGCAGACTTGGCAACGAAAAGCCTCTCTGCCAGTGACCTAGCCGAAAGCAAGGTGTGTTTAGAGGGACCAGACTTCCCGAAAGATGATGCATCTGTCTGGCCTGCCGCTCTTCCCTCTAGAGACGATGGCAACCAGCCAAAGAGTGACCATAAAAAACGAGCAACGACAAGGGCGCATGCAATCAACGGTTCTGCCGGTAGAAACATTGACCCAAGTCATTATTCAATAGTGTTGTTGCACACGGTGATATGGCTGCAGTTGTGTTTTCTTGTTGAACACTCATCAATATCTGGGAACAAGGTCAAAAATTAGAGAAATATCCTTTTTCTTTTTGTTCGTGCCAAAACTCGGGCACGTGACACATTGCGTTAGACGTGATGGACTGAACTTGGTATTGTTTTGAGTTTGTGTTTACCGTTTTTGTCGCCTTGAAACTACGTGAAATGGTCCGGAACATCTGGTAGCAGAGCGAGGTTCATGGTACGTAACACTGAACGTTTGCTTTGATGAATTTTGGTTTAATATGAAGAGTTTGTGAGTTGAAATGTCATCGAATGAACTTGATCATAAACTCAACCTCGTGCAATATGTGGACGAACAAGAAATGCGTGTCGTCGTTGGGCCCAGCCGTTCTGACAATTTTCGAAAGGAAAAGGCTAAGAGCCAGTGAGCTCGCCGAGAGGCTACCCTCACGAGGCATACTCACGTTGCTGCGAATCTTCTGAAGTCGCATGGAAGCCGAAGGAAACTACGCGGACTAGCCGCGAAACTTGAAGAAAGGCTTAAGAACTCGAGCGGGCCAGCGAAGAATACGAATCATTTTTGAAACTTGAAGGATTGCGGGAGCACCGAAAGAGCAAATTTGTGTCTCAAAAGCATTGAAATTTCGATAAACGAAAGAGAAAGCGAACTGCCTTCAGAGGCTGTTAGTGAATATGCGCCCTTGCTCCGTTTTGAGTCAGCCAGCGGTCATGGTGCACCCTCGCGCGCCAGTGAAAGTGAGAGGCGTGCAAGTGTCATGGATCTACAAGTTGAACAAGCAAAGAAAGAAGCTCAACGTCGACTGGAAGAGGAGCGCAAGCGAGCCGAAAATTTCGAACAGGAAAGGCAATTACAGTAACACCGACGCATAAGAGAACTCGAATACGAAGCTAAAAAAATGCGATTAGAATCTCAGCTTGACAACCCTACTAAAGGTAAAGGGGACCCAGCAGATATTGAGAACCGTTTGTGATATTTTAAAGATGCCGAAGAGGAAACTGTTTACCGTGACATTAAAGCCCAAATATAGGAAAATGTAGAAAATCGTGAAAACCCATATGTCCCTTTACCTGAGCAAAATGTGAAGTTGCCGTCTCCGATTAAATCCTCCACTTTTTGCAAGCAGACTCCCCAAATCGATCAAGCTTATTGTGAGACGGAAGAACGCCTCGATTTTTCGTGGATCGAAGAGCTCTTGGCTAAGCAGCGTACAACACCTGGAGAAACGAACTTACAGTCGACACCAGCGTTCACGAAATCGATACCGTGTTTAGAGCCACACTTTTCAGGGGATCCTCTCGAGTGGCCTCAGTTCATATCACTGTTTGAATGTTTGGTACATGACCAACCTCTCACCGATACACAGAGAATGACTTACCTCCAGAGGGCCCTTGTCGGAAATGCGAATAGAGCTATCGGAGGGATGCTGAATCATGGCCATCTCTATAAGGCAGCACTGACAGAACTCGAAGAGCAATTTGGAAATGAGGAACTTGTTGCTGGAGTCTTCATGAAGACCGTAGTTGATCACCCGATTGTTGCTGATGGAGACGTAACACTCGTTCATTCTACAACACGCTACACAATGCAGTCGCCACGATGAAGAGTTTGGGATACTCTCAGGATCTGGCATCTTCGACTAACACGCGTGCTGTGTCGCAGAAATTACCTGACCCGTTAAAGGAAGAGTGGGGAGAAAGGAAGATTGAGATACATCCTACTATTCCCACATTAGTTGATCTTGACGAATGGCCCCGTGCTAGACTACGTGCTAAAACTTTAGTCAGTGAACCCTTACCAAGCCTCGGTAAGCAGCCGAAGGGCGGAAGATCTGGCAACAGACGACCACTGCGAAAGTGAGATCGTGACATCGACAACCGTCAAGAGTAGCTTCACAGATGCTCGACCCTAGCTACAGGTGTTATGGCAGGAAATCAGAGCCTGTCTGATATGCAACAAGAAACATAACATTGAAAAGTGCAACAAATTCATAGCGATGGATATGAATCAGAGAGCTCAGTTAGGCAAGGAAAAGAGGTTGGCTCTTCCTGCTTCGAGTCATCAGACCACCAATCACGTGACTGCTCGCGCAAGAAAGTATGTGATGTGAAAGGCTGTAGCAAATACCACCACTCGCTAATCCACGGCGCGGCACCGGTTTTCGTCGATCCGCCACCTTTAAACAGCGCACCACCCGTCTTGACCTTGAATGGAGTAGCACCCGTCTTTGCGGGATCCTCGTCTCTAAACTGCTCCCCCTCTGCTGTTCTGCTGCAAATCGTATCCATAGCAGTTGCGACCGCCAGCGGGGTCAAAGTAAATACATTTGCCCTGCTGGACTCTGGCAGCCAAACTACGCTTATCTTGGAAGAATTTGCTGACGCTATCGGTCTGGTTGGTAAGGATAGCCCCTTACAACTTGGCACTATTAACTCGTCTGGTGAACCAATACGTTCGAGAAAAGTGTCATTCCACGTTGTTGCCGTTGAAGGACCAGAAACAGGTGTCCAGATAACCGTAGCAGAAGCCTGGACAATACCACAGTTGAACTTACCCCTCCAAAGAGTTACGCGTACAATGATGCGGGATTTCCCTCACCTGACTGATCTTGACATCCCCAAAGTCGAGCAAACGTAATGGAGGCAATATTGCAGCATGATGTACGAACAGGTCGTCCAGGGCAGCCCGTTTCAATTCTCACAGCCTTTGGTTGGACCCTTGCTAGCTCAGTTAAATCAATCATGAAACCTGGACGTCTACATGTTATGCACTTGCACCGAGTCCTGAATGTTGAGGAGTCGTTGAGCAAACAAGTAGAAGACTGGTGGCAAACAGAATCATTTGGTACAAAGTATGAAGACGTGACACCCCGTTCCCGAGAAGACAAAAGGGCTTTAGAGCCTTTAGAGCAAACTGTGAAGCATGTGTGCGACAGATAAGAAGTCGGGATGTTATGGAGAGAAGGAGAAGTAAAGTCTCCTGATAACGACCTCACGGCTGAAAAATGACTGGAGTCTACCCCAAGGAAACTGAAGCGTGACGAGGAGCTGGGAAAGAAATACTGTGCCATTATTAATGACTGTGTTGTCAAGGGTTATGCTCCAAAGCTTACTGAAGAGGCATCTGCCCCAACCCCGGAACAGTTGTTTTTTGCCGCACCACCCAGTCCGTAATCCCAACAAGCCGGACAAAGTTGGAATCGTTATGGCTGCAGCTGCCAAATATGACGGAGTATCCCTGAATGACAAACTTCATATTGGGCCCGATCTCCTGAATAGCCTAGTGGGTGTGTTGTTGCGATTTATAGGACAGCGTGTTGGCTTAGCCGCTGACATCGAAGCCATGTTCCATCAGGTTCAAATCATGGCAGAAGATCAGCCCGCCTTGAGATTCTTGTGGCGGAACCTACAACTGGAACGCCCGCCTGATGTGTATCAAATGCTCGTCATGATTTTCGGAGCTACGTCTTCCCCGTGTATGGCAAACTATGTATTGATAAAGACAGCAGTTGACAACAGTCAGGCCTTTGCGGTTTCTGCTGACACGATCAAGTTAGTTGAGAAAAATTTCTACATGGATGACTTTCTGAAATCCCTATGTGACGAAACCACCGCAGTGCGAATATTCCGTGAAATGACCTCTCTCTTGGTGCGCGGAGGTTTCAGATTGACAAAGTGAATCAGTTCCTCGCGTGAAGTCCTGTCGCAGATTCCTCCTCAAGAGAAAGCTAGTTCGTCAGTCGATTTAAACTTCGATGAACTACCAATTGAACGCACATTGGGTCTAAAATGGAACACTGAAACAGACGGTTTTCGTTTCTCCGCTTACTCAGATCAGACACCTGATTCAACCAAGAGCGGAGTCTTAAGTCGCCTATCAACGGTGTTCGACCCACTGGGAGTGCAAGCTGCCTGCGAAATGTCTAGTCTAATCGTTGTGGCGAAAGAACAAAGACTGGGACGACCCCTTAGATGAAGGGGACCAGAGCATCTGGAAGGATTGGCTCGAAGACCTGATGGGACTGAATGAACTGGAAATGAAAAAATGCCTGGTTGTTTCTGCCTTAACACGTGTCCTGAAGCGTCAATACAGCTTCAAGTATTCGCCGACGGGTCTGAAATGGGCTTTGGTGCTGTGTGTTACGCTAGGTACTCACACGATTAAGGTTTCGTTTGTTATGGCGAGGAAGCGTGTTGCACCCCTAAAGCAGTTAAGTATATCTCGTTTAGAGCTTCAAGCAGCGTCTTAGCCATAAGGTTTTACTGCGTGGTCAAGCAAGAGTTGACTGTTAACATCAAAGATGCCATCTTTTGGAGTGACTCGAAAACTGCGTTGCAGTACATAGCTAAAGAATGCACGCGTTTTCACATATTCGTGGCCAACCGGGTCTCGGAGATTCACGACACAACCGACCCGACACAGTGGAGGCACGTTCCCAATCACTGTAATTCTGCCGACGATTTTCATCCAAGGCCTTCGGTTATTGGACCCCTCCGTGAAAATGATGATGAAGTAAGAAACACAAAGTGGTCAGGGCATACATCTGTTAGCGAGACAAGAGCTTACTTTCCAAACCCAGAGAAATTCTCCTCCTGGACAAGATTCTGTCGTGTCCTGGGATGGAGTATCGCATTCTGCCCTCTCTTACCGCCTTAGAAATTCACAACGCAGAGTTGATCGCCGTGCCAAAAAGTCAAAGAGATTGGTTTCATCTTGACTTTGAAGCCTTAAGAGCAAACAAGCGACTACCAGTTAGAAGCAGACTCAGCACCCTTAACCACTAGGTCAATGAAGCAGAATGCTTGAGGGTAGGCCGTCGCCTACACGATGCCCCCGTTCCTGAAGAGCCTCGACACCTTTTGACACTGGATCCGAAGCACAAGATAACGCGTCTAATTGTAATGCACAATCACCTGCGTTTGTACTGTACAAGTAACAAGCACGTTTTCAACGAGCTGAGACAGAAGTATTGGATCCTGAAAGGGCTGGCCACGGTTCAAAGGATTTCGGCAAGTTGTCTGTCGTGCCGTAGGCTACAAGCGAAACCCGAACCGCCTGTCATGGATGATCTGCTTAATTCCAGACTGGGATATCAGCAGCCACCGTTTGCAAATACCGGAGTTGACTACTTTAGCCCAATATTTGTGGGCCATGGAAGGAAAACAGAAAAGCGCTACGTTGTGCCTTTTACGTGCTTGACTACGCAGGCGGTACACCTTGAAATAGCTCACTGGTTGGACACTGGTTCTTACTTGATGGCAGTAAGAAGGATAATGCCTAGAAGCGGAAGGCCAGCCAATATTTAGTCGGATAACGGTACTAACTTTGTCGGGCCCAAAAAGCAACTCCGAGAAGCTCCCAAGCGTCTAGACAGTGAGCAAATTGATCATCACTTGTCCAACGAAAGAGTGCAGTGGCACTTCAATCCCCCGTCTTCGCCGCACTTTGGAGGTGCGTAGTTACGTCTCTTTCAATCTGCGAAAAGAGCGCTTAAAGCAGTTGTGGGAAAGCAGCGTGTCAATGTTGAAACTTTGCTTACATTAATGACTGAAGTCGAGTCAATAATAAACGGTCGCCCTCTAACTAATGCGAGCACTGATTATCGTGACGAAGAAGCCTTAACGCCGAATCACTTTGTGGAAGCACGCACAAGTCATGACCCAACACTTCTGGAAACGTTGGCTCCGAGAATACCTACCAGCGTTGACGGAACGCCGGAAGTGGAAGAAGGATGCTCTTAATGTTGGTGAAGGAGATCTTGTACTGGTCGTCGACGAGAACTCCCCTCATGGGTGTTGGCCGTTATGACGTGTGCTAAGAGCGCTCCCTGGGGACGACGGGAGAGTCAGAGCGGCCGAAGCTCGTACCAAGACCGGTACCTACACCGGACCTGTCGTTAAACTGTGTTTACTTGAGAGTGCGAAGTAGTGTCCGCCTCCTAGCCCCGACGTCGAACACGAAGGGGAGGATGTTCGCGCCAAAACTCGGGCACGTGACACATTGCGTTACACGTGATGGACTGACCTTGGTACTGTTTTGAGTTTGTGTTATCTTGCGTCGTTGTCATTTGTTGAGAATAAATCCTCTACTTCGGTGAATAAAAGTTGATTGGTATGTAATACACATCCTTCTTTTTTTCTGAAGCATCTTAGCGGGCCGGAATCCTAAATACTTGAATCTGATTGGCTATTTGCGCGCTCGTAGCCGGTACAGCCTTTTACGATACGGACCACGGTCCGAAATCTGTTCCATGCTGAAACTGTCGTGGCTAATTGAAAATATTTTTACTACTGCGCGACGAAACATTGGATTTTACCTCTTAATATGCAAGTTTTCGCTTACTAACCGTTGCAAAGAGAAGCAAAAAGATCAGCAATGGAATGTAAGGCCTGGATGTTCTTCAAAAAGGCGAGTATTCACATGATTTTGCTGACAACAGCTTGCTGGTTTGCACTGTTGACACGCCGTTGAACATAAAACAACCTTTTTGAGCTCGGTTTTTCTGTTGACATCCGTTATTTTCTTTGGAGTTCTGTTTTCTACTCTCGTTTTATACTGCTTCATTTAAGAATATACGGATTCCCAGCTAAAATAGGCAAACAAAGACATCGCGACGCCGTGGTTTTTCGGGTTATTGTTTCCCGTGAGCTGTTGACATGACGTGTAACTAAAACGACTACTGGTAACTGCAGAGGAGTCCTTTGAGCTTAGTTTTTCGGTTGACATCCATTATTTTCTTTGGAGTTCTATTTTACAATCTTCTTCTATTTTGCTTTATCAAAAAGCCCTGGGAGGTTTGGTAACAACTCAAGACGCTAGTACAGTCCAATCGAATATCGCGTCATGCGACTCTTACGCTTTTTTCGTCCTGTGTGGAACCATGACCTTATAGTTCACGCTGAACCGTCTACTATTTGTTCATAGCTGTATGGGTCTCTTCTTACCGGTGATAAAACCAAATACGTCCAGAACTACACGTAATTAGATGCAAACTGATAAGAGTCATGAAGGGTCCCCTGCTTGCACTTCTCCCCAATTTTATCATTATTCTTCTCAAGGTGTTAAGGCAATTAGTTCCCAAAATTACCCCTGAATTCTTCTCGTCAACTAAAGATAAACAACAGGATCTACTGTTACCTGAAAATAACGCAAATACTTCGACTTTAAGGGGACACTTTTCGTTGGATATCGAATTTGGACCTGCATCTAATTTTGTGCATTCCTGGACCAGCCAATGACGATGAGATTAAGTTGACTGTTATTGTTTTACATGAACGAATACAATTTCTTGTAAACGTAAAGAATAAAAGACATCCAGAACGACCTCTCACCTGAGCAGCTTCGTCCGTCACCAACATATCCTTCCTGACAAGTACAATTATATGAGCCAATGGTGTTGTTGCACACGGCCACATGGCTGCAGTTGTGTTCTTCTGTTAAACACTCATCGATATCTGGGAACACAGCCAACGAATCAATAAAATATCTTTTTACTTTCAATTGGCAATAAGTCGCTATCCGCGAAATCGATAGATACTGTATTTTGTTCTCGAGTCCAAACTTTTTCACCTTAATTTAATTGTAGCTATCACAATTCTTGAATCTGATTAGTTATCAATAGCCCTGATTTCAGCATTAATGGGACAGTTTGTAATTGGACAGTTGTACGCGTCATCAGGCGCGCGCTAGTTGTACTTGAATCATTTATCTTTTTTCAGAGCTTTAAAAAACAACTATTAAAGAAAAGTTGAGCAGATCCAGCCATAAAAATGTTGTCACCGTCATCCTCTCCGGCCTATTTTGCAATAGGTAGGATTAATTGATGATAGGATTTTGTGTCGAACAATTCGTATGTGTAATCAAATGGCGACGAGTGAAATTAGGAAATAATTTCACGCGCGTTTGTCGAAATTCTGATAATTTCCCGAGCCTTTGGGTGAGGGAAATTATCAGAATTTTGACAAAACGCAAGTGAAATTATTTCCTAATTTCACGAGAAAACCATTTGATTACCTTTTAATGTCGTGGGTGACTAATTACGCTCACAACCGTAATTGTAAAATCGCTCTAGTACTTTATCCAACTGCTCGGGAAGAATCCTCTCCAGGTTTTTCTCAAGGCTATTTTCATCACACCACTTCACAAAAACTCTCACCCAGTTAATTGTGCTCTTTCACGTATTTAAATTTTCTGCCGCTTCGAATTCGTTTAATTTCGTAACTTCTTCAATGGTCACTGTCTTAAATCTAGACGCCACCTTGGCTCTGATCGAGATACAAGAGATGTTACCATGGCAATTTTGTAATTTCACATGTGAACTTATAAATTAACGCTGAAATTTCTCGCCTAAATTAGGGAGTAATTTGTCACCCATGATACTAAGGGAGTAATCGTGCTCAAAATTTCATATAGGCCTTGCGCTGCGCGCTCAGCTTTTCTGATTACTCCCTGAATGGTTCTCCACTCAGTCCAATTACCATTATTAATAATAGTCTTTCTCTGAACACAATATTTTGCGGTTTATTACTGGACAGGCAATAATAATATTTTCCAGGTGATGTTCAGCCTTTAGAAATGACAACGCGAGAGAAAAACGTCAACTTGCGTCAAGAACAGTAAATACTAACACTTCATTTTATACACCACGCATTTGCTCAATTGGTGTTTTCTACGTGTTCTGATTGTTTAGCTCTGAAGTGATAAGGAAGTATTATTTGCCACCGAACGGCCGAATGGTATATATTCTTGCCTGAGCAGTTTCGTCCATCTCCAACATATCCCTCCTTACAAGCGCAGTTATATGAACCGCTAGTGTTGTTGCACACGGCGACATGGCTGCAGCTATGTTTTCCTGTTGAACACTCGTCGATATCTGGGAACAAATTATAACAAGTAAAATATCCTTTTACTTTCAATTGGCAATAAGTCACTGTCCACGAAATCGTTAGACTCTGTAATTGTACTGATGCCCATTTTTTACCATTAATCAGTCTTTCTCTGAACAGAGTTTCTGAGGGTAGGGTTATATAGGTATTTTATTTGTGAAATATCCACTCTTTAGAAATCCTGAAAGAAAAACCTCAACTTGCATCAAGAATGAGAAACATGTTTGCTTGCTTTTATACACCACATATTCGCACAATTATTATTGATACTTTCTATGTGTTCAGAAGTGATAGCTCTGAAGTAATAAGGAAGTATTATATTCGCCACCGAGCAGCCGAATGGTATATATTAAGACAAATGCTAACCTAAATGACTTTGGATATATTCCTGAGGTGAATGATTGTTGAATACTATGCTGATTTGCACCTACTTACGAGGCACTACTTTAAGGAAAGCTAACGCCACTGAGTATCCTGTAGATTATCAGATTTTTATTAATACTAGCTACTCGATCGATATGTCGGGAAACTAGCCTACTGAAAGGAAAATATTACAGAAACACCGTGCATTCATCAATATCTAGGTTTTATAGAAAGGTCGATCCCCAGTGCAAAAAAAATAACGTTAATTATCTTGTATCCATGCAAGTGAAGCGATTGTATTAAATTATGAAGAAAAATTGCTCTAAGGCTTGGGACGGCAGATATCTTCTAGAACTGTGAACCCTAACTGGACTACTTTAAAATGTAATCAATCCACAGATATTTGATACAAATATACTTTATTGTACCAGTTAGCAAATCAACTATCTTGTATCCAATAGTGTAGGACAGTGATGCAATATACCATAACTGGTATCACGACCTGTTGGACTGGGTCGAGGTTTAGATACAGGCGCATGCAAGGAATGAATTTTCCCTCCGGACCTTGCTCGTTCCAGTACCATCACGAGATTACGAACAGTACCCACCTTCGCGTTTCATGTAGAACCTTAGGTCGTCTGTGGCGAAATCGTTAGGTTTCGTTTCCTTGGTCTCGTCATTCAATTCGCAGTTTTTTGTTAGAATGTGGAAGTTGTAACTCCTGCATTTTGGATCATTCTCACAGAGCATTTGACATCGAATAGGTCCGCTGACTACGGTGGCTTTAAAGGTGTGACCATTGAGAGCTTTGCCAGGTATTGAGACTTCAGAAGGCTTGCATTGCTGACCAGTAGTGTTACTCCCGACCATACAGGCTATCAAGTAAAGTGTGAAAAGTGTCACAGGCATCTTGTTTCCGACCTATTGAAGTAAAATTGTTGTAAATTCAATATTGTATTCTTTCAGGGGGTAAAATCTTTCCATCCTCTCGAAATGTCCACAAATTAGGAAATTTAGATCCTAAGATTTTAGCTAATGGCCTGATTGTCTTAAGGTCCTTGTGGATTGGGGGAATTACTGAGACGATTATTTGAAAGCCATAAATTCTAATTCTGATCGCAAGCGTCCGAATTTTGAGTGTACTACTAAGTAACTTAGTATGAATAAAACGCTACTCATTAGAGTGTTGTATGAACGCTGTTCCGCTGTTCACACCCTTACGCGGCTTTGCGCATGCATGATGGGTCTTTCAAACAGCCTTTTTTACGTTTTCTAACTGTAATTTAAATGGTGCGTGAATTCTGTCATTCTCGCCATTTTATACAGAGAAGTGCTTATCAGAGATTACAAGAGAAATAAGTATTTTCGCAAGCTTTCAAAACGTAGTCTGTCTACTGTTGAAAATACTGTGCTGGAAGTGTTTTTTTGAGGGGGGTGTAAACAAGAAAAAAGGTTGGAGAGAAAAAAAAACGTGTTTACTGCTATATGAAAAGAAAATTGCTTACCCTTATAATATTTGAATAGGTAATCACATGGGTAAAATCAGCATAAGGCCGGCCAATTCAAGGCAATGAAATTCAAATTCAATTCAATGAGATTCAAATTCAGTTCTCTGAAAATTCAAATTCAATTCAATAAAATATAACTTCAAGTCAATAAAATTCAATTTCAAGTCAATGAAATTCAAATATAATTCAATGAGATTAAAATTCAATTCAATGAAAATTCAAATTTAATAAAATAAAAATTCAATTTCAATTCAATGAGAATTTAAGTTCAATTCAATCAAAAGTCAATAATCGGTAAGTAGAAAGTATGGACTGCACACTACTGACTACGGACCACGGACTGTGTATAAAACACAGGCAAAGGTATAAAACGCGGGATACGGACTACGAACTGACTATAAAATACAGACTACTGTGTAAGATGCGGACAAGGGCATCAAATGCGTACTAAGGATTATACACAGCGTATAAAAGTAAAAATAATGCATTAAATTTAATTGTGATGTAACTTGCCATCAGTCACAATTATGAAAACCAAAAATTCAAATTTGGCGCTTCAACATTCAATTCTTAGAGGTGCAGATTTAAATTTTTGAGATAAGTGCGAAGATCACCTCTATCTTTCCGCTTAAATCCGCACTGATTCTTTTTCATTGATCACTCCTTTCAAGGGGCCACATGAGAGCAACAAGTTGAACTCCTGCCAACTGAGTGGTTTATAGGTCAGTTGATAGCAATGGACCGGCATCGCAGAGGCGATCGGTTCGAATCCCGTTGAAACTTCCTGACATTTTTTTGGTGTCTATAAGAGACAATTACTAAACTGCCCCAGATACGTGGGAGGATCACTTTTAGCTTTCATCAATAACCCGAACTTCAAATTATTGGTGCTTCTATGAAAAATTTGAATAGAACGTCTCGATCGCTGCAGTTCACTGAATGAAATCTGTGAAAAGTACTGACCCAGAATTAAAGTGATATTCAGTAGCGCTTGTTATTTGTATTTTGTGACTAAATTATAGGGTAAATATGAAATAAAGGCGTTTCTTGATGAATCACTGTGTAACGGGGTGTGCAAGGAAAAATAAGACTAGTAATAGTTGACGCTACACCTGCCCCCGCTGTTAAATATCGTTGTACGCAGAATTGAATGTTTTCAGGGCCCAGGTAAAGGTAAAGGCGCGGCCGTTTCACAAACAGAACAACTGAAGTTGAACTGGGGAGAAACGAATCAGTACCGAATAGGAAAAGGGTTGTGACTAGACGGTATGTTCATGGCGGACACGATGGTGTACAAGTTGAAACAGAAAATAAAGGAAACGTAAGGTCCAATTTTACTGCAATGTGGCCACGGTTTTTAAAAAATGCATCATATTGCGAGGGATGAAGTTTTTAGTGTTGAGTAACGTGAATAACCCCTGATGTTGCACGCTTTAATATCAATGCTTTATTTAGATGTCCTTAATCTAGGACCGGTTGCTCATAGCCTGGTTAGTGCTAACTGTTTATTAAGATGTATCAGAACCTATAGGTTTCCATGGTATTTCACACTGGCTAGCGGCGGTAACCATGCTTCGATCAACGCGGGCCTGGATTATATAATCGTAGATATAGGATTAAATGACCAAATGAATAGTAAGAAACAGGAAGTGATAAAATCTGACCAGATGAATGGACTGAAACAGTATTAACGGTATTATTAATAATAGGTACATCGAGTCAAATACATTGTGCAGAAAACTTTTCTGGTAACATAATTAGAATTTAGCAATGTTTAGAGTATTCCCAACAATGAAGCTACCTATTACGTGGTTTTGCATATTTAAGAGTTTCCTATGTTCCGATAATTTCTTTCAAAATTTTACCGCATAGCACTTTGAAAGAACTGAAATTGACGGCCTCAAAGATCCAGCAAAAATGTAATAATAACTTGTGGCCTTTTTTCTTCAATCCAAAGTCGTGTTCAAGATTAGTTCGTTCTAAACAACAACCTTTTTACGACAGAATACCTTCGCGAGCTTTTAATATGTTCATGTTTGGAACAACACGGATCGTTTGCCTTGTAAATACTTTACAAAGCACTAATGTTTCTCTTCAATCCTTTTCTAACATGACTTGCTGGTTGAGTCTTTCAATCTGTCAACAGTGATCTGTATCTGTGTCTGACAAATCGTTTCCCGAAAAAAAAACTTCGTTCGTGCTTGCACAATGTTCGTCAATTGACAAATTGCTTCCCAAATGATCGTCACGGTCCCGCAACTCAAACCAAAGGATTATCCTTGTCGTGAGATAATTTAGCCACTTTACGATCCCTTCGTGAAAAACCGGACTTATGATTGCACATGTAAAGTAAAAAGTACAGTGGTGCATTTATATAGCGCCCTTATCACACGTCTCAAAGGCGCTTTACAATCATCAATTTTACCCCCAGCGGACTGGAAGCATATACAGGGGCAAATTGCAGCCGCTTCTAAGCAGTCCATTCATGCTGGTACTCATTTTACCGACTTCGGAAGGATGGATAGCTGAGTGAACTTTAGCGGGAAAGAAGGTCGCCAAATATTCCAGTCTCGGCAGAACTGGGAATGGAACCTGGGACCTTAGGGCTGGAAGGCAGAGATCTTACCACTGCGCCAACCCCTCCGCTCCACATGTAACCTGTGACACTCCGTGACAGATGGCACCATCATTTTATGGTGTCATTTTTGTGATCTATTTCAGCAACAGAGGACGTTTTCCGTGTTTCCCTAGCCTCATCTAAACACGAGGAGGATTTGGGAGAATTCGAGACAGTTATGCACACCCGAGACGCAGTCGAGGGTTTGCATAACTTCCCATACTCTCATCTAAACACATACAGCTATTGACCAATTAGAGTGCGGGTTCTATCCAATTTTTTTTTTTTTTAATAACATCGAAAAACCTCGGCAAAATCGACTTTATTTTTCATTGAGAAAAGTGATCTTGACAGAGCGAAAGCATAAAACATGAATCAACTGCAAATCTCGTAAAGTTGAGAATGGTTTCAATCGTTTTATTCTTGTCTTTCATCAGATTAAATTATTGCAAACTACAAACCTTGACTACAAGTTGACAATGGTATTACTTTTGAGATCACTGATAATGATAGCATGTCATTGTCAATAACAATAACAGAGAAAGAACATACAAACGGCTTTCTGGAAAACTCATCAGGCGTAAACACTGAACAAAAAATGAATAGTTTTCACTACAATTGCCTTAAAAGTTTGCGATTTTCTCGTTAGGACAATTGTAGTGACGGAAAGTATTTCCAGTGCTCATCGCGACAATTTCTCTTGTAAACTTCAAAGTAAACTTATAAAATGTCAATGTTAACTTCACCGGAGTTCGCTTGCCTTTTCTTCAGTAACTTTAATTAAAAAATAAGGGATAGCAGGAAAAACGAAAGTCTCAGCATCCAACTGAATTATTGGATAGTAAACATTTGGATAAAACGTATTAGCATTTTTGAGTCCAAACCAATTTCAGGTGCAAAATGAATTCACGGCGTGTTGAAAGAACAAAACATTTTAAAGAAATCACAGAAGAGATGCGAATTTTTCTTCGACTTTTTTTTTTTCGAAAAATCGGAGAAAGGAATTTGACATAAATATCCGTATGGAGGGGCAAAAATAGTACGAACCTGGCGACAGTTAAGTCAGCAATCCTTCGTTTCACTCAAAATCGTTGCTTTGCTAAGCACATACAATTTCTAAGGTGCCTTGATAGTTTTTTTTTTAAAGTCTCATCCCATGTTCACCGAGTAATTGCTTCTTCAAGTAAGGATTCTTTGCGGCAAAACATCCTTTGGATACGCAGCAAAGTCCAAAGATAGCGCCATTACAACCTTACGAAACAACACTATCGGCCTTTCCTCTCACAGACCCGTAAACCGTAATCCGTAATTTAGAAGAGATATCCGATCCTTTCCGCTGCTCGTTATCCCCCCAACGCTGATTCTTACTGGTTAAAAAAAAAACACCCAAGAAGTAATGAAGTCAGACGGCGAATGTTGTTTGCAGTCTTTGGACGAAGATCTCTGATTTTTTCAAAGTAACGCAAATCGTTTAGCTAAACTGGCTTTGATTAAGCATGAACAATGACGACAGTCAATGTGATTGCCCGCCAGAAAAATGCGGCTTGCCAAATGCAACGTTGGCCATGCGATTTCCTGCAAAGGAAACTTGCCCAAACACCTGTCTCCACCCTAACAGTCTGTACGGGCGGGCGAACGGGCGAGCGAACGGACGGGCGTATACGACGTCGTTATCAGAATTTTTCAAATGGATAAATTTTCCAAAATGTCTTACCCAAGGTGCTTCGCTGGCGCGCTTCGCGTACGTGAGCTCCGCTACTATACCATTGTACCTCTATGTACGCGCAAGCTACAGTGATGCTTCCTCGGGATTTGCATTGCCTCTAGGCAACATCCCCGCGGGGGAAATAAAAGATTCAGTTGTAAATTAAGATGGCAATCAAAATCAAAACAGCTCAAGCGTTCAGCCAAGGTAGAATCAATGAATTCATTAATGGCATTGCCTCTCATTTCTTATTTTAATATCCAATGATTGAAGTAGCCACTTGATATGGAAATTAGCATATTTTTCAAATTTCCACGCTTCTACTTGTGACACGAAGCCAGACATGAAATAAAAACTTGAGTTTTGAATCACGTCATCTTTTGAGTATTTACCTTTTCACTTTAAGAATGGAATGTAAAGTAAAGTAAAGTAAAGTAAAGTAACTTTGTTTAACGTCGGTAGTTCCTTGAGCTACGAGGCTGGTATCAATGGAAGCCGACGGTGCACCCTTTACCCTTCTCCCTCCGTCAGTGAATTTTACGGATATTTAAAGCTATAGCTACACGGATCATAGGAAAGTCGAAACAGACGTTTAAGTCACCGAGGATCGAACCGGGGACCTCTCCTACGAAAGCCGCGCACTAGCCAACTGAGCCACGACTGCTGCTCCACGAATGTTGAAGCGACAAAACCAAATTTTTAATTTTCAAATTTTTCACTGATGGGAGGAATGCTTGAGCTATTTTCACTCTTAAGATATTTTGGCGAGGTAAGGCACAATGAAATTTTATGCCATATTTTCAGGTTATACGCTGTTTATAATCCTTAGTCCGCATCTTATACCGTAGTCTGTATTTTAAACTCAGTCCATAGTCCGTAGCCGGCGTTTTAGACCTTCGCATGTCTTTAAACCGTAGCCCGCAGCCCGCAGTCCGCGGTCCATCTTTCCTACTGACCGATTATTGAATTTTTATTGAATTAAAATTGAATTTTCATTAAATTTAATTTGAATTTCATTAAATTGAATTGAAACTCGATATTGAACATTGCTACAATTGGCTTGCCATGTCAGCACGAGTAAATTTTTCAAAGGCTAACCAAATTACAAGTGCAATTTGTAGTATTTTACTGAAATATTTACTTGTTCTGATTTATCCTAAATTGCACACAAGATGAATCATGTGATTACTTGCGAATGTCTTCCAAATGTCTGTTTTCCTCTTATTGCACTTTGTTCGTGTCTTGGGTTATTAGTCCCTCATACATTTTCGATAAGAAGGACGCTGAAAACTTTGCGTGACCAAGAGCTCTGCGATGCGCCGCACTCGTTTGCTGAAGAGGTAGACACAGAGTCGAGTTAGTTTGAAAAAAAATTGGCCATCAAAGGTGACGAACTATGTTTGGAAGATTTGCCAATATATATAAGAAAAATTATCTCGTCAGCAAAGGTGGGGGGAAAAACGGCCACCCACTAAGACAAGAAAGAGAAACAAACTAGGAATTACGTCGTAGGCAGGCGGAAGAGGCGGTGGTGGAAAATACTGAAAATTGGTTCAAACGAGCGATGTGAACCGCGTGATGGTGAGCGATAAAAAGAAGGCGAGCGCATAGAAAAACGCGCTTAAGAACGATGTCGTCCGGAATTGCCTGAATTCTGATTGGCTGGAAATAAGATAGGCTTAGAGCTTGCCGCCTTAGCCTGAAAACCATTATATAAGCAATGCTTTGCCATAAAACCCCGTTATGATGCCGTCATAACGGTGTCTTTGATTGAAAAATGACATCCTTGATTGACACGCAAACAATTGTGGAGACTTACAGGCCAAAAATAAATAAAAAAATCTGCAACCTCTGCATTAAAACGTTGTTTTGTCGTAACCTGTTCGCCATGTTGTTTTGTTGCGCTTTCGCGACCCTCTTGTCAGTCAGTTTAACTAAATTTTTAATTTGTTGCCCTCCATCTCAGCTTTCGGTAATGTTTCGGATTAATTGACCTGTTCTCAGCCAATGAGCATGCTAAAAATTTATGCATGTGTATATATAGAGAGATGCTTTATGCGGCCCTTTGCTCTTCAGCAGAACCAGAATTGAGCATTATTGACACTATGCAATCGAGGCGATGCACGAGTCCCCTATAGTTCAGTGCTACAGCATCCGAAATAGTAATTTCGACTCCTGCAACGGAGCATTAGAACTGTTTATATTTAAAAGTGTCTGTTTGCAATAAACAATTCAATTGTCTCACCCAGGTCTACTTCTTAATGACAAGATAAATTTGACTGAAAGTGGGTATATTTAGTTTTATTGAAATTTATACTCTGATGTTGCCTTTCTAGCTTCCTGACTGGATCACTCAATCTCGAGTAACAGTATATCGTATGACCTAATACGGAAACTGGTCGCGTCAAGTGTTGCCAAGCTGAAAAATTCCAAATTTTTTAAATCTTCAATTTCTAAGTCTTCAAATATTGAGATCTTAACGAAAATTTAATAAAACAGTTATTCCTTTCCTGCCTGTTGGATATGAGATTGGTTATAGCCAATCATATCAAGCGCGCGCTTGTGGAATAATTGCTAACGACGTTCGCGCCCATTGCTACTGCGCATTTTTTCGCGCATGTCATGCACACGTCATGCATCGCAGACCACGAAGGTAAACACGATGCTAAAGGCGCAAACATTTTCCACAAGAGTGGAACGTGAAAGGGTGTGGCATCATTGGATAGCCATGGACCCAGGTCTTCTCGGAAATCTCACGCAATGACGTGACAGTGCGAATATACGATCGCTTTGAGAACTGCGCAGCAGAACTGGAGGTAGTGTGGCCGAGTGGTTAGGGCGCTTGCCTTAAGACTCGGAGATCCCGGGTTCAAGACCCACTCTGACCACTCTTTGAATTTGTTCCCGGTATTCCCTGGTTCAACTTCCCAGCTGCACCTGTAAATAGCCAACTGGTTTGCCCCTGGCCAGTTGGGATTCTTAACAGTTGTAGTTGTTGTGTTCAATTGTTTCGTTGATTGTGTTTCATTGGCCCTGAAAAGCCCCTATGGGGAGCGGTCGATTAAGAATGTATGTATGCATATGTATGATTTTACTCTCTTGAATGCTCGGTGACCCCTATTGTTCTTTCCGTAGATCACTTCCTTTTTTGATTTTGTCCATTTTAACAAAAAACGTGAGAAGTTACAAATATTTCGCCTTTTATGCTCTCGTGCGACCGGAGCTATCTTTCTTAGACTAATATGTATCATTTTTCAAGGTCTATTTCATCTCTGTAAAAGACATCAGCTGCAAAGGTTAATTTAGTTATATTAGTTACTTTGAATTGAGGACGTTCACAAGATCTAAATTTTACTAATGCAGCTTTTTTATTGCTGACAGTTGTAAGCTAAGATCGTCTTAAAGTAACGCAATGTTTTAAAAGTGCACCTCATGATCTCGTAAAAGAGCACGGTGACCCCCCATTTTTTTGCCTTTTTGGCAAAAGTAGATCATTACCTTTCTGCGTGGCAAGTTTTAAAAAAAATCTGTACATGGAGACATTTTGGGCGCGAACGTCCTTAAATGAAGCACACAGTAAATTACAAGAAACTCTGAATTGATCTACCTAAGTGATTTATGACTAGCATGGTGCAGCACGTTACTCTAAACAATTGTTCCATAAACATTGACAATGCATTTTCTGCAAAGGAAGATGGAAAACCTCCATCAGAACGCCAAAATATGCGTGCATGTACTCTTGCGCCGGCTACCATATCATAATAATTAAAACAGCTCATGACCAGGATAAACAAAATAATTTGAAAAACCATTGTTATTTCGAAAGACAAAAAGATGTAAAAAAACAAGTAAAATGCAATTTCTTAAGAAACGGTGCATGACGACTAAAGTGATTTTCCTGGAGCTCTATCTTGGTTGCAGTGTACAATGATGAGAATTTCGTTTCTTGATTTTTCCTGCGAATTTTAACACACACTCGTACAGGATCTCTATTCTTTTTCTTTTTCTAGTCACCTATAACAATTCATCGAACTAAACACCCGTTAATTTTCGTTCGTTCTGGCACACTTTTCCCTAGAAGCATTTACATGTATTTTTAGAAAATCCGTTGTTAACTCCATTGACGCTTTAACTTTGCTTTTCATTTATGAAAGGTGAAAAAAAGACCCCTTTGGATTAGTGATTCTTTTAAAGTACACTCCCCTGACTTTAAACTACACAACTGGAATTGCAGGTTTCAATTAATCAGACTTAATACGAAAATTGATCTAAATTGTCTAATTCGGGGAGACTTTAAACCGTAATGACATTGTTTTTCTTTTTGCATTTTGTTTTTAAAACATGAAACTTATTTGTATTTGGTGGTATTTCGTATTAATGAAAACTTACTTGCCACAGAAGCACAGCGTAAATTTCAATTCAAATTGTGCAAAGGAGATTTTGCCACTAACTCGGGAAAAGAACGCCAGCAAGTAAAGCAATTCCCACCTGCCACCTGTCACCTGCAGTTCCCTTTTGGTGGGTGGGTTTTAAGGGATGTCGTTGACAGTGATATTAAATTCAGCTTAAGTTTCACCGTTTTCCTTTAAATATGACAGGATTTAAATTACCATGCCATCTTAATTTTTAAATGAACGAAGCGGATAGTTTCTAAAGAAACTGTGGTGCTGCGTCGGTGGGGAAGTAGTATACAAAAAATTTGGTTTTATCAACGCAGTTGGTAATGTAAATTGGCCACCGTACATAGATTTTAAAAGCTGACGTTTCGAGCGTTAGCTCTTCGTCAGAGCGAATCGCGAATTGGATTCGCCCTGACGAAGGGCTAACGCTCGAAACGTCAGCTTTTAGAATCTCTGTACGGTGGGGAATTTACATTATCAACTCCGTTGATAAAACCAAAATTTTTGCATACATCTTTATTTTCAGTTATGACAAGCAGATGTTCAATGATTATTGTTACCGGGGAAAGCGAACCTAAATGTCATTATCTGATATTGCACTGGCTATAGAGTTTCTTTTCAAAATTTTTGCATACATCTTTATTTTCAGTTATGACAAGCAGCTGTTCAATGATTATTGTTACCGGGGGAAGCGAACCTAAATGTCATTATCTGATATTGCACTGGCTATAGAGTTTCTTTTCACAATAATTTTCTCTCTTAAGGTGTTTAAATGGGGCAATTCCAGATTACCTTCTAATGATAGTCTGTCATAATCACTAAGGTTAATCAGTTCAATGGGACAAACAGTTGACAATCGCTGAAGACTTTGTTATCTAAAGGATGCATTAATGGATCATCTAAGTCTAAAATTGCTTGCGGTTCCATGAAATCCTATACCAAAGAAAAAACATTTCATGAGGAACATTAACCACCCACGCCAAAAACCCAATGAGGGACGGGTCGCACTTGAGACAAATTTCTGAAATGTCGCAAGATGTTGCCGACAATGTTTGTCTCCGAACATGTCCGAGACAATTAAAACGTTGCGTTTTAGGGTCGCATCTGTAGAAATTTAAACCCAAAGTAAACATGGGATCTGTCACTGAATAATTTTACCGCATTCTAATAATTCTCATTTCCAGCTCAACGTGGAGAATAGAAACGGCCGGCATAATTTAGCACCAGATCGTTTTGTTGCTTTATTTTTATTCCTATGTTCAGGACGTAAATGCAGCTAACGATACTTAAAGAGTAACTCCTCTTTCTCGCCGAAAAGGCGCCAGACTAATAAAAACTGTCGTTGCCAGCACAAAGGTGTTCGGCAAAAAATTGCTGCAGATTTCCGCTTTGATGGTGGCTCCAAAACAAGTACCCTGGGCTATACCGGTCTTGCGCTTCATTTGAGTTCATTGGGTCTAAATCTATGTCCCAAAATGAGGAAAAGTTGCTTCGAAAACCTGGATTCATGATTGGCCGTGACGGAGCAATGTGAAGGTGACAACGAAAAAGGCCTACATTATGACATAAGCATGATGTGATTTTACTTGGAAGCCCGTCATAGTTAAGTATTTAGGTGTGCCGTTGCATGGGGCAAGAGGCGTTGTCAATCATAGAGCTTAAGCCAATCAAATGAGGTCAGATCGAATAACACCGAGGTTATAAGCACGATCACTTTAACTCGTGGTCCTTCTCGCCTGCATCCCCATTGTGTTAACATCCGAACACAGATTTCTGGTACTGTAGAAGAATTTTCCCTCGCCCTCCCCATGCTCTAGCCTTTTCATTAGGCTTTTGCAGCCTTATGATACGTACTTGGCTCTTTGCCAATATTTCACCCGACCTTTGCTTATCACTCGACCTTTAAGAGCTTTAGTTGCCTTAGTACGGCGGTGTAACCGCGTCGAGCCACAGAAAGGTAAAGGTAAAGCCTGCTACGAGCCTAGAAGGCCCACCAGGCCGGCGCTTATCTCCGGTTTCTGTAGCATGGAGCGACTAGGGGTATTTCTACTCCCCCCTAGATGGGATGCTACTCCATCGTAGGGTTACCCCCAGCACTATACACCGGTACCCATTTACACACCTGGGTGGAGAGAGGCACCGTGAGAATAAAGTGTCTTGCCCAAGAACACAACACAATTTCCCCAGCCCGGACCCGAACCCCGGACCACTCGATCCGGAGTCGAGCACACTAACCATGAGGCCACCGCGCCTGCCACAGAAAGAGCGCGAAAAATTAAGCCTCGTTTATGTTTAGTTGTCCTGATTACAAGAAGTTTATCTGGCTTGAACCTGCGATCCAATCCAAAGCCAGTACCTGATCAGCGGTCAATTTCTAAAAAAAAAGCTGACCTCGGAGAGCTCTAAACTTGAGCCTGCAATATAGTCATATGTTACTGGTCGGCAGATCCCTTATTTAGACAAGTGTCAATTGAACATAACATGGATGTCCAATATCAAACATGTACATTGTAAATTAAGTAGTTAGAGTATATGGCCACCACGTTGGGCACAAGTCACAATGGCAAGTATGGAGGGGTGGACGTACGGAAGGACGATCAATGACGTCATAACTAAAACCAAGATTTCTCGCATCGATGGGCTACCATATTTTCCTAATCATGGTGCTCCGTGCGCGCGCGCGGAGTTCTGCTTCAAAACCTATGAGCAGTTGTCATGGTGGTGATGATCAAGTTAAGGAAATGGAACAAGACTTAGCCAAGCCTAAAAGTGGAGCTCCCTGGTCATTAATTCTTACTGCTTGCATGGTTAGTGAACATAAAAAAAGGTTTCGAATTGTCCGCGTTTTTGTGTTTCCAGTTGCTGCTTAATTAAATTATTTTCTTTGCTTTCCTCTATAGAAATATTCATTGCCTAACTAGTGAATTTCACCGCATATTTCACGCTAATAACCGATATCCCATGAATCACGAATCGAAAAGATAAGTGCGATATCGGTTTTTCGAGTGAAATTTACTTTGGAATTCACCAGTTTGGCAATGAATTTTTCTTGAACTGTATGAGTTTTAAGAAAACGAGCACCCTCTCAGCGATCGAATGGAAAAGGAAAAAAGCCATTGCAGAGCAATTGCAACCATCAAAAACCTTTGTCAGTTCAAGGTGAAAACGAGTTTTGGTGATGTACTTTATTCAAATTTATCTCTGAAAACGAGATCATTCACATTTTGATGTATTTCATGCTACTGCTACTTCTATATGGTACGCTGATTTCTAAAACTCCTGAATGAAAAAAAAAACATTAGAAAGGAAAATCTAGTAAATAAATGAAAGATTCAACATGACTTAACCTAACTTTAGTATAAAACTGAGAGCTTGAGCCATTTTTTCTGGGTCTCTCGTTTCGCTCAGAGAACGGTTGCCTGACTAGCTAACAAAGAAAGGGATTAAAAATCAAGAATGGTCGAACCAGGGTGACAATTTCCAGTTTTTCTACTCGGCTGTCAGATCACTCACGTTGGCGTACAATCTTGTGTCGTACTGACTGAGATTCACATACGTCTGCAAAAGTAATAGTGTAACAGTGATTGTGCTAGCTTTCACTTTGATTCTTTACAACAATCACCTCAATATGGTAGAATGATTCCAACTAATTGAATACAGACAATAAGGACAATTGATTGCGGGACTTCTTATTTAATTGGCGAAATTTAAGGACAAAAAAAAAACAACAACAACAAAGTGATTCTTTTCGTAAAGTAAGACTTGGCTTTGGGATTGAGGACGGTACAATGAAGTGTGCGTGCAAACAGATTCTACGGGCACATTGTCCCATAAATACCCAAAATATTTCCTCGATTTCTTTACCTTGTGATTCCTTTCCATATCTTTCATTGTTTTTCTCAGCTTTTCAAATGTAGGTCGATCACTTGGATCTTCTTCCCAACACTTCATCATAACTTCATACCTGAATTATTGGGAGGAACTTATAGTCAAGCAGTTACTCATTACTTTTTACTTAGTATCGCAATTGAGGAAAAATATCATTTACAGATTGCTATCCACATGTCTCGGCTTAGGCATCCTGTATCCTTGTTGAATTTTATCCGCAATGAGTCTGGCGTGTGTGTCCGGGTATGGAGATCCACCTAGGAGTGTAAAATTCCTGTCTCAATGTCACTTTGTACCATTATCAAATGTAATTAAACGCCAATGTAATATGTAAAGCTATTTCTGTTTATAAAGCACACTTTTTTGTCATGAAGTCAAGTATCCTTTTTATTGAATCTTACCAATTGTCAGGATTTCATAGAGAAGAACCCCATAACTCCATCTGAAAAAGGAGTATAACACATGCATGGTAAAAATCAACGAGGAAGCAAGCAAGCAGATTTACAAAGATTTGATAAAAATAAAATTATTAGTAGAGAAAAGAAATGACAAGCCTTTGGAGGAAACTATTTAGTTTCTTCGCAACACGGAGTCGTAATAGACATTTATGATATAGATGTTGATAAAATACTAGGATTCTCCTACGAAAAAATCATATCTTATCTGCGCGAGTAAACATATCATTTTTGCCTATCACATGTGAGGATATAGGTGTTATCATGGTAATTAGCACGATTACCCAATAAAAAGTGAAGTTTTCTTTCACTCGAAGACACTTTTGTGTTGTAATAAATTTCACATTATCATGATTTGTTTTTCCTAACTTTTATATTATGTTTCATGTTATGAAATATGCGTGTTTAGCGGTTGGTGACCTATTTTTCACCCCTTTGAGAATCCACAAGACAAGTTGCTTTTCTTCTGGAAATTTCATCAGTATCTACATAACAAACAAAAGATTACATGGCCGCTTGGGGATATGGATTTTATCTTCTCGTGCTCATAGTGTCCCTCACTCGTTCGCTGCGCTCTCTCGTGAGAGATGCAGCACTCGAGGATAAAATTTATATCCCCAAGCGGCAATGTAATATCCTCTCTCTTTATAATTCTAAAACAAAAATAAATTTAACTTTATTCTGAAACGTATATACTTACACATCACTTTGTGTCGTGTATACTCCGTAAAACAAGGCCTCATATGCAGTCCATTTAACAGGTAATCGACCCTTGGTACGGAAAACCAGCAAAGAATACCGTCAAATAAAAAGGTTATCTCTAAGTTCGTTCATGGGGTATAAACCATAATATCAGTGCAAGCCTTACCCTACTTTTCTTGGTATAAATATCATCCTGTTCCACATTCCTCGCCATCCCAAAGTCTGTCACCTTGCATCTCTCTCCTTCGCCAACAAGAACATTTCTCGCCGCCAAGTCACGGTGGACAATCTAAGAGAAGTTGTATGTGGATGTATAGTACATTTGTACCAAGGAAACTATCTTTATCAACAAACATAACTCCACCAAAAGCGGCGTATCTCCACGAAATGATAAAGCAGGATCAGCTGGGCTTACGCCTAAAACGTCCATATTTAGCTACAATTCAGTTGGTATGTATTTCTATAATTCAAACGTCTAATACTCAATTAATGCAAATGCGTGGTCAAGAATGAACAGCGGAAGGGAGATTTCAAACCATGCCTAATGTCCCCCCCCCCCCCCCCCAATAGACAGGAGACAACCAATTTGTTATTTGCAAGTAGTGTCAGAGTTCAACTCAGGACCTTTTATAACGAATAAATCCAGTGGTCAGAACGGAAATCGAGCCTTAAGCGTCCGACTGCAAATGTAGAGCGTTAACCACTACAGCAGCTCAACTGTCTTGATGTTTTCTTAATTTAATGACCATACTATCGCCTTAGTTGTTTGTTTGTTTGTTGCAGTCACCTTAATTCCGCATCACTACCACTTCATTAAAAAAAAAAAGAAAAAGTAAAATAAAATAAAAAAAAAAATCTTGATTCTGATTGGCTAAGAGCAGTGCTATTCAAGTGTAACACCAGCGCAAATTACACATCGAAATTTTTGATTATGATTGACTGAGATACAATAGCAAAATTTTCTAAGAATTGCTTTGGCCACCGACGATACATTAGAAGAACTGCAAATAGCCCTTTTCACTGTTAGTTTTTCTCATTTGCATTACAATATAATCTAGCATGTATATGAGGCAATTACGGGCTATTTTGTAGTTTTAACCCGAAATTGTCTCGCACCCACGTTAGATGACATTGTAATGCAAATAAGAAAAACTAACCGTGAAAAGGGCTATTGGTGCCAAAAATATAAACAACAACAAAAGTACGTCATTTTGGTTAAGTGTGTGGTAGAAGTGGTGCGAGGAAAAGAGAATGGCGTTGGAAATCGAGGAACACGAACCGGCTGAACTTGAAGGGAAAAGCGCAATTGCTGCGACAACCCCGTCTTGGTAATCGCCCCCAACAAAGCAAGAGATTTGACGAGAGCAAGTTCGGAAGTACTTTCCCAGAGGCATTTGTAAACACAATGGGATCAATCCACAACCGACAAAATCCGGAGCACATCCTGGCCAAAAACAACCGCCTCCCTTTTTACCTCAATTTCTTCATTTTTTTATTTGTTTATTTAACAATTCGCCAACCATTACAAGAGATAGGGTGGCAGGATGATAGTAGGGGGTAACTCAATTCGCTTTTTAATACATGTTACAACAGAAGACATACTAGCCCCATAGAGGCTTTTCAGTGCCAATGAAACACAATCATCGAAATGACTGAACACAACAACAACAACTGTTAAGAATCCGAATTCGCCGGAGGCAAACCGGTTGGCTATTTACAAGTGCGTTCGAGAAGTTGAACAATGGTCAGAACAAGTCTTGAACCCGGGAACTCCGGATCTCAAGGCAAGCCGCACTGCCTCCCAAGGCTACCATCCTCACACACTTACACTCACACGCGTGCAACGCCAACGCGCGCGCACACACAAATACAAATGAGTAAACAATAGTTCTAGTAAGGATAGCTACGTAATTTGGTGGCGTAAATGCTTGAGCAATGAAGATTTAAAAGACTAAACACTAGGTGAAGACATCACATATGCAAGTAAGGAGTTCCAGTCACTAATATAACGATTAAAGAAGGAAAATCTAAAATAATTAGTGCAGACGGGTTTTAGCCAAATCTTGGTACCATGGTTAGATCTTGTTCGATTGCCATCTATAAAATCAAAATAGTGCATGGCGACTATTAATGCCACAGTAACCAAAAATTATCTTATACATCTGAGTCAGGCTAAGGTATTTTCCCACTTCGAGGAGTCCCACTGTATAGTCAATGTCAAAGCCGCATAATAGGTGGATTCCAGGAAGGGCAGGCTTACTCAAGAATCGGTCTAACCAACTTCATGAAAGTTACCGTGATACCAGACTTATTGAAATTTCTGGCTTTAGCGCAGATAGAATTAATGTCGTACTTCCATGAGAGGGACGATTCCAACCATATTCCTAGGTGTTTGCGTAGGTCCACTACCGGTAATTCGTTGCTGTTTGATGAGTGTCAATATCGATCATTTTTGCATGACAACAGTCACAGCAGAAACTTTCCAAAACAAGGGTTACAGTTACAATTCATTGTTCATTGTAACATTCTCGAAGCAATTTTGTAATTTACCGATTTCGATGCTCAGTTCATTATCAGCGTTTGCATTAAACCAAAGTTCCATATCGTTCAATCCGACAATGATGAGAGCTTCAGAGCAAAATGTGTTGAACACTTTCAGCCACTACCAGCTTTCCCTCAACTTCAAGAGCTGCAAGTTTTTAAGACCAGCCATTCCAACTGTGAAGCCTATCAAGCGTCGTCCCGTCCATAAAATCGACGGCCATTCAGATTCCGATTAAAAGATGACTTTTAAATACTTTTTGCCGTATTATGGCGTGAGATTCTTGCAAATTTCTAGTTGATCTTATCGAAAACATTCTGGGACGATTCCATGTGCAAATGTTTGAAACGAAAAGCTTTGAATTTGTACCATTTAGAGATTTAAGATCTACGACGGCCACGTCGACGAAAACGTCACCTAAAATTTTACCTTTGCTCTGAAGTAACTGTTTCGCGATTATTCCATCATTTTCGCGTCGTTCGATTTGGTCGAAGTATCCTGAAATTAAATTGGTACGAGTGGTTTTAGAGAAAAAAAAAAATGAAAGATTTGTATTTGTACGCCCACGTTGTTGTTAAAACCTTAACATTGGCATTGCACAGAGCACCGCAAAACATGCAAGCCCCACGTGCAGCACCATTATATTTCATGTGTCAGTAATTGTCGAGTCCATATCGAATGCTTGCCTCTTGTCTGCAACAAGAGCTTGCGGTACTTCCTGTTCGTGATTTTTTTTTCCTTTTTATATTATTGAAAGGTAATTGTGCGGTTTTCCTCGTTCAATTTGGAATTGATTTGCACGAGTAAGTTTTTCAAACGCTGAAATTGTACTAGCCGAAGGGGCTGAACCACATGATAATCCATAATTAGATTCATGTTTACTTCTAGGAAGATACTCCAAATACACACAAAATTTGATGCTGCTGTGGTTTGGGGAATTACAAATGTAGCTTAAAAAGTGGCATTCAAAGTGCTGTAACTTTTTAAGTTACATTCGCAATTCTCCGAACACGAGTTGCATCAAACTTTGTCTGATTGTCAACCCGGTTATCTTTTGAACCTCTAATGGGCCCTTTACAACTGGCGATCACATACAGTCGAACCTCCCGTAAGCGACCACCCATAATGTCAAGGATATGTGGTCGCTTACCAGAGGTCAGACCACAGGGGGTCTAAATTTTTGGTAATTTACAAATGGTAATTGCGGAGACCTTACCCTTTTGCCAGTGCTTATCGAAACCCATAGTAATAACGTTTGTTAGCTACAAGTATATTAAGACTGGTCCAAAATTATTCTGGGCAAAACATCTTAGGGTCTATGATGATTATTGTTTGTGTCACTCAAATCGTTTAATACAGCGATTGAGACAATTCTTGTGAAAGAAACTTGACTCTTTTATTACTCCAGGTGGCGTTGCATCGCGTTTTTCGACGAACAAGAAGAGTAGTCCTGAATACTGTAATTACAGTACACTTTTACAAATAACCATTTAATTTCTACCAAAACTGAAACGAAGGCACAAATACATCTTGTATAAGCTAGACAGTAACTTATTTTGGGCGCAAATTGTCCGTCACATTTTGACAACGAAAGAGTCAAGAGATGACTGCTTGGATGACTTGAGATGCAAATCACACAGCGGGTCGTGAGCCCGTCCAATCGCCACCGATAATTGCTCCTCACCCCTCCAGTCAGTGACTTCTACCAACTGCTTGGCGAGCCGCAAGCAAGGCATCCTTGACCGAGCCCACCTCAGGACGACTAAGAGGTTGGTCCATGTCTTAATTGTCATCCTCTTCATCACGTTGCATTGTTTCCGTTGATTTGTGACATTCGATTATCTCTGTCCGAAGATTTCTCCGCCAGTTTGGATCACCAGTATAAGACAGTGCTCATGGGAGAGAGCTTCGGAGTCAGCATCAGCGACGTATGTAGCAGCATCAACGTTTGTCTCACCAAAAATTTTCGAAACCAGCTCATTTAAATCCAAGAGCTTTTCTCCAGCAAATGGATCATCATCTTCCTCTGCTTGGTTCTCCTCTGGGTTCATGCCAACGTGTTTAAAGCACTTAATAATCACTTCTTGCTTGACTTCTTCCCAGGCACTCACCATCCACCTTACAGCCATCAACAAATTGACTGATTTGATAACGTCACTTGCACATTGCTTGACATCAATTTGGCTGGCAACGTACCGAAAAAGCTTTCGACGGTAATACACCTTCCATGTCTTGATGATGCCTGCATCAAGGGGCTGGGTACGCGAAGTTGTGTTCTTTGGAAGAAATTCCACTCGAATATTTGAAAACATACCCTTCAGCTTCGGAGGATGGCATGGTGCATTGCCAACAAACATAAGGATATTTTTACCCTCACGCTTCATACGAGTGTTGAGTTTAGTAATGATGTCAGTCATAATTTCAGTGCACATCCATGCCTTGTCGTTACTGAAGTAGTAAGCACCACAGGGATGGGAGGCGTCTTTTAACTTCGAAAAGCAGCGGGGCTTTTTACTTTTGCCGATCAAAGCTGGGCTTTCCTTTCCACTCCCTGCATAGAGTTTTTCCCACCTCTACAACGCTTCCCTCTAGCCGATAAGGATTTTTCGGGCAGGGCCTTCCAGAAAGACCCAGTTTCATCCTCGTTCCACACGTCCTGTGGGGCGTAGCCTCGGGTGATTTCCTTAACCCGTTCCTGCCAGCGTTCGACCGTCTCGGCACTTACGTCTCCCTCTTCTCCAGCGATACCCATTTCAGTGTTGTGCCTTCTTTTCCATTTTTGTAACCAACCATTTGTACCTTTGAAGTGTTCTTCGCCAAGGCTTTCAGCAATTAGTTTTGCTTCTTCAACCAGGAGAAGTCCACTGACGGGAATGTTTGACTCGCGTGCTCGTGCGTACCACTCCCATAACAGCTGATTAACGTCGCTGAACTTCTCGTTGTTTGATCTCTTTTGCGTTGAAGAGCTCTCGTTGGAATTCCACTCTGACATGATTTTTTGTTTGTTTTTTTAGTGCCTTTATGATTTATGTCTTGCCACATCCAAATCTATCTGCTAACTTTCTGGTACTTATCCCTCCTGTGCCAGACAGCTGAATAACCTCAATCTTCTCCCTTAGTCTTAAGCACTTTCTGCCTGCAGTTGGTTCTTTCCACAATGTCGAGGGAACCTGGGCATTGCGTGACACTGCAGGGAACTTGATTTCCTTAGCAAGCGGTTTTTTAGTTGAGCCCTGACCACCAAGGTTGTCTGACCCTTGTTTACGTTTGGAGCACGGCAAACAGATGGCAACGGAGACTCCCATCTTCCACCCGGGTGTTTCCTCGTCGGCAGGAACAGAGCATTCGGCAGATTTGTTGCAGATGGTTTTGTTGCAGCTAAAGCAAATGTAATTTGTCTGACTGGTACAGTTCACACACAAAGCCATTTTGGTGAACCTCCAGTTGCCAGCAATTGGAAGTCTTGTTGAAGCAAGATAAGCGGTTAAGAAAATGATAAAACTACGTATATGTAGTTGACTGTAGGTACTAAACTCCCTCCCAAAGAACAAGCCAACAAAATAAATTCCACGGTACATAGGAGTTCTGTAAAATAACAACGCGAGAATCACGTGGCAACACGTATAACAGCGGCAATTAGTGACGTGAGTGGGAACAGTACACTTTTTGATTGCCATAGTGAACATGGAAAAATTTACATCAGCTTCATTCAGAGTTAAGTCATTTATTCGTGGGTATCGTGTACAAAGAAGACTGTGAACCCGAGCTAAATGAAGAACAAAAACTAAAACGTGAACCTCAAAACAAAGTATATCCTTATGCCGTAGCGGTTGTGCGACCTTTGCCCAGACCACCAGACAGACATTTGCTTGTGTAGCTCCTTTTGTCAATGCATCATACAAGGGAAGACCAAAGCATCTTGGTCCAGGACCACCATGAGCTATGGACATTGCAATGAACTCACCAGCATAAAAAAAGTAATCATTTCCCAAATAGTTAGCATTGCATGACAATCCAATCCAGAACCAGGGTAAAACGATGTTTTACGTCCAGTTCACTTTTAAACGAAAGTTGATTGATTATTCTAAAACTACAGGTAGACAGTAGAATAAGGCAAGTCAGATTCTTGTTTAGCCTAATGCTTACCTTTGCTGAAATGAAAGTTGATGGTCAGGTGTAGTTCTGCACTCTTCTGATCTGATTTTTTTCCTGATAAATAGCAAATTCGAAATTTCCTTTAAAATAGTTATTGTTAAATTTTATTTGCGGCATATTTGTATAGGAAAACCTTCATTGTAGGGCCTCATATATACAATTTGGGATTTTCCTTCAGTATTGTTCAACTACAGTAAACCAAACTCTTAACTTTTTCTAAGTGAAAGTTGGGTCAGACTTATCTAGTATAGCATCCCACTAATAAATATTCATAATGAAGATAAGAGTATGGTAAACTGGAAAAATGCAAGCTTAAGCTTCTGAAAAAACATATTGAAGAAGGATATAGCTTTTGACGTTCCATAATGAGTGAAGTGTCCAAATAAAAGCTAATTTCATTTCCCCTCTCGTATAATTTCCTCTCCCTCCTATTCTTGTTCTTAGGGCCCAAAAAACTCAGGGACATAAATAGCTGAGAGTGACTAACAGTCTTAGGGACTGGTCAAAAAGTATAGGGGTGGGCCGGAGCAGAGAGGGGGTGGGTCATGAGGTTTTGAGCCTTGTGCAAGGGGTGGGTCGAGCAATTTTCAGCTACCCTTAGGGGGTGGGTCACCCTATTTTATAACATAGACCGGCACACATTTAAGTCTTCATACTAACGGGACAGTTGACCACACAGCCAGCTGAAATTACTGCTAAAAATACTCTCAAATCTGTTGTGTCCTTTTTAAAATGCAATTTTAATAAAATGTACGATTTTTGTTTGTACATTTCATTGCTGTTTAAAATTCTGATGCCTTAGTGTGGTCTCCTATGTTGTAACTTGTTACATATATTCTTGAAAGAAAGCAAACAAAGAAACACGAAGTCCTATTTCTTTTCATAACAACAGGTATCAATATTATGACGGTTTGTAAAATGGAAAAAACAAACGAACTAACAAAACAGTCTGAATAGATACATGTAACACTGCCATGTAAAAGTTTCTGGTATTTTGAATACGTTTGTTAGGATTGTCTTGATATTTCTGCTTATTTTATAAATCACCGTTAACATATTGTTCCATTCAGTTGTCAGCAGCCATACAAAGTGTCTTCACTAGAGAAGATGCAAGTGGCTCTGAAGCAAACAGCAGCTCAGAAGCAAGTGAAGAGAGTAGTGAGGACTATGTTGTGCAGGAATTTGGGAGTGATTCCTCCGAGGATGATGAAGATGACAATATACCTCTTGCAAAACTAGCATCCAACAATTGCGATGACAGTGACAGTGACAATGTCCCATTAAGTGCGCTCACCAAACACAGTATTTAATGTATTAATTTCCTTATCAAGCGAGGCAAGAGGCTAGACATTTATGATTTTGTCATGCACAGAACAGGTTTTATTGGGTTTTTAAGAGGAAACCAATAATGCATGTTTTAATATTAGGGGGTTGGTCATGTAATTTCCAACCTTGCTTTAGGGGTGGCTGAGTCATTTTTGTGCCGAAGGGAGGGGGTGGGCCATGTGTTTTTTTATCAACCACATTTCCAAATGCTCCGGCCTCAGTTTCACTGTCCAACATAAACTCGTCTTCCGGTTCCTCTGGGCACAGTTACAAAGTAATTATGTTGTAAGGTTTACCTAAACCTTCCTTGTAGTTTCGCAGAGTGAATTCTTCTTCTTGCTGACCTGGAAGATTCATGGCCAGTTGTCCATCTGGGTAAACCATTTTCCAGCTGGTCCTCGAGTCAAATGCCTGGTCATGAGCTTGGCGTTTCACCAAGGCCTCTGTAAAGACTTCTGCGTATCCACAATCCTTTCTTACTTTCAAGGGCAATGTCTTGCCGCGGATCGGCGCTGTCACATCTGGGCCAACAAACCGCATCACCCCTATATTAATTAACGCGAAGGGATCTTCTTCTTTCTTCTTCTGTCGTCTTCTCTTGGAGCCACTTGATCGAAAATGAGTCGACCTCTCTTCGCTTTTCTTAGCAGCATACTTTTGGAAGCTCAGGCATTTTGTTGCATCTTTATCTGTTTTACTTGTGCTAGTGTCTTTTGCTACCTTTTGTCCACAAAAAGGGCAAAATTTTGAAGAAGATTTCAAACCAGCTCCACAGCTCGCACAAAACATTTCTTCTAAGCGAAATGGCGAACAAAAATGGCGGGAAAATTGCAAAGCATGTCAGCGGTTGCAGTGGCAGATCCAAGGGAAGGGCTGGAGGGGGAGGGGGGGGGGGGTAGGGTGGGGCCTTATCTGCAGGTCAGTAACCCGCCACTGGGTCGAGTAATGATGGGTTTATGCTCTATGCGGGAACATTTGGAGTTGTGTTTCGCAAATATTGTGTTGTGTTTTGGGAGATTTGCGTTGTCTTTTGCAAATACTGAGTTGTGTTTTGATGTGACATCTTGTTGTGTTGGATGATACTGTGTTGTGTTTCGATGACATTGTGTTGTGTTTCGATCATACAGTGTTGTGTTTCCATAATATTGTGTTGTGTTTGGATGATACTGTGTTGTGTTTTAATGACATTGTGTTGTGTTTCGATCATACAGTGTTGTGTTTGGATGATACTGTGTTGTGTTTCGATAATATTGTGTTGTGTTTCGATCATACAGTGTTTTGTTTCGATAATATTGTGTTGTGCTTCGGTAATACTGTGTTCTGTTTCAATAATAGTTTGTTGTGTTCAGATAATATTGTGTTGTGTTTGGAAAAGTGTTTGTTGTGTTTGCAGATATGGGCCACCGTATTTTTCAGAAAAGCGTTTCTTAAAAGTTATCGAGCTTAATTACATGCTGCACACGTATGACTTCTTTCCATTTGCCAGTGGAAACGAGGATGGTCAGAAACTCGCGTTGTGCCGATGTGCTCTTATCTTAGAGAAATGATGCATAACAAAAAAGGGTAAAAAAGAAAGAAAATTAACGATCATTAATAATTAAAAGTTCTGCAAATTTCAAAACCAATAATATTCTTTGTCGCATACTGCTAACGTATTGGACGTATTATTTAATACCTCAGAGCAAAAAACAAAAAACAAAAACACGAAAAAAAGACGGATAAAAAGATCAAGTTTGCTCAGTTACAAGTTTTATCTTCGAGTTTGTAGAAAAAGCGAGATGCTTTTTTCTGGCTCTTAAACTCTGAAACTGTATTCCAGACTGTCACAGAACTATGCAAAGCTTCAAAGTTCTTAAAAATAGTTCTAATTCAACCTTAAGAGTCTTTCATAATTATTCATCTTAGGCGTATATATCACCTGTATAATGTGTAATTAAAATTTAGCGATTTTGCTTGGCATTGATCTGAACATTTATTACAATAATAGTTAGATACCATTTGCATGATATTCTATTGTGATTATCAATTTCATTATATGTGCAATATCTAAAACCCAGCCGAGGTGTTACAGTAGACTATGAAATTTCTAGCTACATCTTCTATGACTCCCTTTTTTATAGTTATATTTAGTAAACAGTTAGAGGGCTTTGTTATTCCCAACTTGGTTTAAAGAATTATGGTTACTTACTCGTCATGTATCACGTAGTTCTTCCGACTTTCCTGAATAAGTATTTTCAGTTTCATCCTTAAGATACAATTTGGCTTCCAAGATGCCAAATCCACCTGAAGGCCGGTTTACACAGTACGATATTCCGGCCCGATTTATCGGCCCGACGGCGTCGGAGCGCAAATCTTGCGTGCATTTTGACATCCGAAGAAAGACCGATTTATGGAAGATGAAAATCGGTCCGATTAAAAAAATTTGTAGCAGTGCAACAGAGTTTTTGAAGTTCGGCTGACACTCCGAGAGAAACCGCGATGCCAATCAAAGGGTACAAAAGTGGGTAATGCCCATAATCTCTTAAAACATTAAAGCGTTCAAATGGCGGATACACAACAATTTACACGGTACGATTTATCGGCCCGACAAAACCGGCCAGCCGACAAATCGTATCGAGTAAACCGGCCTTAAAAAATTCACAGAATATTTTTTACCAAGTTGAACTTAGCTTGCTTTTTCTGTTCAACTCTGTCCCTCCCCTGAGATAGAACTTGAGATAATGATTACCCCACTATATAAAAAAATGATGCATTCTTTATGAACTTAAATGAGCATATTCGATAGCCAATCTTTATCTTTGGTCGTAGCCAAATCTCTTCAAAACGGCGTATGTCGGTGTATTCCGTTTTATAATAAAGTTACTATATAACGCGCGCTCTCATTGGTTTAGACAGCGTGCTTTATGAGAGTACAAAGCACGGAACAAGCGAAAGCTCACGCCATCATCCGCAGAAATGGCAGATAAATTTCCGAATTTTACTTTGGGTATTATTGAAGCTGTCAGTTAAAGGCTTGCTCATATATTCTGTCAAGTGCTTTGGATGAAAGACCTCAACCGTTGCCCGGTCCAGCAGTTCTTTCAAGCTCAGAAAGTCCTCACGCTGGAGTTCTTCATTTACAAAATTCCCAACAGGTTTTCCGACTCCAGCCGCAAGCAATGAACAGTTTGTTTTCCAATTGTCATGTCGGAAACGTGCAGGTTTTCATAGGAAACATTTCGGCCGGTTTTCACCGAACTTAATTATTTAGATCCTCTTTTTTGCTGTTTTTTACGGACTGAAAACAAACATTGAGGCACTTGTTTTTCCATAAATTCGAATTTTGTGTGATTTCTGTCAAGCTACTTTCCAGTTGATTGATGTTTTGATAAGCCTTTGTTTCATTCACCAATCAAATAATTTTAAACATTCTTACAAGCGCTCTGATTGGTCCAAATTAGCGTGCTTTATCAGAGTATAAAGCACTGTGCTGGCGACATCTCAGTTCGCCACAAGCAGAGCACGCTTTGAAAATAAAGTAGAGTTTTTGAAGAAAATTACTTGTTCTTTATCATAAAACAAATAAAGAAGCCTTGACTGTGCTCTGTTCTGTTGTAAAGCACTTAGGAAGGGGCTAGAGCACTCAAGAAGTAGGGAGAAACACTCGCCTATCGGCTCGTGTTTCCCCCTACACTTCTTTCGTGCTCTAGCCGCTTCCCACAGTCAAGGCTTCTTTATTTGTTAAATATAGGGCAATTTTTTGGAGTAATGAAGTACTGATTTTGATGGCTAACTTTTCCAGCAACTTATTCAAGTTCTTTGTTGCAATTCGCAGTGATTCCACAACAATCAGTATAACCTGCATGTACGGTTCTCATTTTCCAAATCCTTGCAATTTCTATTTTAATTAATCTCCTGATATTTTTCAACTTCCCCATTCTCTCCTTTTTCACGATCTCTCTTTTTCCTTTGGTTCAGCAATATCCATTTGTTTAGAATCACAAGGTCCGGTCTTCTAGCCTCAGATCGAACATTGCGGTTGTAGGCTATTATTATTATTATTACTATTATTATTATTATTATTATTATTATTATTATTATTATTATGATTGTTATTATTATTACTATTACTATTATTATTATTATTATTATTATTATTATTATTATTATTATTATTATTTAAATTCCTCCTAAATTGTTTTCATGAAGCTGAATTATGGCAGACAACAGACCATGACAAATTTACCGGACGGGTATGCTTGAATACTCCCTCTTACTAACTGTCGAGAATGTAATGTTTAAACCATACCGCTTTATGTTATGATTTATCCATAATACATTCAATACAGTACTCAGGACGACAAAAAGACATTCGACTACCTCAGCTGGGCAATAACGCACGTTAAATTAGTCGTCAATCTTACAAGCGCGATTTTTGACAAAGGAGAAAAGGAGCTGTGATTACACTACCGAGTTTGGGGTATGTGCACCGTCCGTCATACCACTTTAGAACATCAGAGTTGCGCACAAAGGATATGTAAGCACAATTCCCGCCATTTGGTGCACGGTCCGGTTCATGGTTGGCCCATGCGTTATAACTTTCGTTATTTCCCTTTTCTGCTGATGTACGGTCAAACCAAAACAACTTGCTTCCATTTCGCTTCATACCAAGCCAAACGAAACCCCTCTGTGTTTTCATCAGGTCAGTAATAAAGATGTTTTCCTGCTCCGATTTAATTATTGGCAGGTCTGCTAACGCTAACATTCTCCGACATCTGTTTTTAGCATCTGTCAGTGTTGTGGGTCGATCCGCAAGCAGTTTATAGCAATATTTGTCATTTGCATCCCAGTCTTCAGGACAATCTAAAAACGAAATACGAGCAAACAAAATTGTCATAACATTAATGATGACACGGCAGTATCATAGGGTTGTTGAGTTGGGATTGGATCGTCACCTGCAACATAATTATCGTAAAAAGGAGTCGCGTGCACCTTGTAACTATCACAAAATGCATCTGCTTAAGGATCTCTTCTCACCTCTTCTCCTGCGTGAGCAGTTTCGACCGTCTCCAACATATCCCTCCTTACAAGTGCAGTTATATGAACGAATAGTGTTCTTGCACACGGCGACATGGCTGCAGTTGTGTTTTCCTGTTAAACACTCATCGATATCTGGGAACACAGCCAACAAACTAGTAAAATATCATTTTATTTTCAATTTAATTAGTCTTTCTCTGAACACAATTTATGCGGGAAGATTACATCGGTATTTTTCGTCTTGCATTAAAAATGGTAAACATCATTGTTTGCTTGTATATACCACACACCACATAGGTGGTGCTTTCTACTTGTACTGATTGGTTAGATCTGCGGAAGGAAGCTGTTATTATTCGCACGGCTCTGAGCAGCCGAATGTATATACTAAAATACATTCTAGCTTCATTGACTGCGGATATTTTCCTCTCTTTCGGTGAATAATTGCTGAATAGTATGAAATACAGGTGGTTACATGTACAAGTTTTTCCGTCCCCAGTGTATGCAGCTTTAAATGTGCAGTTATACGAGGCGTCTGTATTGTGACAATCGGCATTGACGTCAAAGGTAAAGAGAAACGTTTTGCATACATCAATATCTAAAAGTCTCTGCTTACGACTCAATCAATTTCTAGGTTTTATAGAAAGAACGATGTCCAATGTAGAAATATAACGTTGATTCTATTGTTTCTACGCGAGTAATACGATTGTATTAAATCATTTTAGCAAAATTGGTTTACGACATGGGGACGACAGAGAACTCATAGAACTTTGGCCCCTGACTAGATTATCATAGATTCGAATCAATCGCAAGAGACTTTAGTAAATGGTTTGAACCCGGAAGTCACATCATATAATAGTTGCACAGTCTTGGGAGGTTTGCTAACAACTGAAGAACCTAGTAGAGTCCACTCGACTATCGTCTCCTGCCACTCTTACGCTTCCTTCCTTTTGAGCGCAACCGTAACCGTACACGCTGAGCCGTCTACTATTTGTTAATAGCTGTATGGGTCTCCTCTTACCAGTGATAAAAACAAATACGTTCAGAAATACACGCAATTAGACGCAAATTGATAAGAGTCATGAAGAGTATCCTGCTTGGTCTTCTCCTCAACCTTATCATTACTCTTTTCAAGGAGTTAAGGCAATTACTTCCCAAAAATACTCCTGAATTCTTCTCGTCAAGTAAAGATAAAAAGCAAGATCTACTGTTCACTGACAGGGGCCCCCAACGAGAATATAGTTGAAAACCACTTAAAGATTTTATTGTTAAACGCATTTGGTATTTAAATGGTGGACATAGCCATATTTTTATCCCCTAAAAGAATTTCATCTGTTCGGATTTCCTAGCTAAAAGTCTAGTGACCCGAAAATTTTAGGGATCAAAACTTACGTTTTCGAAAATTGTAACCAGAAAAAGGCTCCCGAAACTTCTAGGTGACCTTTCTAGGGTAAAAATATGCTAAAAATGGGCAATTATACCAATTATACCACCACGCATTCGCTCAATTGGTTTTTTCTACGTGTTCTGATTGTTTAGCTCTGAAGTGATAAGGAAGTATTATTCCAAACCCAACAGCTGAATGGTATATATTCAATTC
>NC_090881.1:40018477-40025977 GCF_036669935.1 Montipora foliosa
AAGAAGGACACTGAAAACTTTTCGTGACCAAGAGCTCTGCGATGCAGCGCACTCGTTTGCTGAAGAGGTAGACACAGAGTCGAGTTACTTTTAAAAAAATTTGGTCATCAAAGGTGACGAACTTCATTTTCAAGATTTGCCAATATATATAAAAAAAATTATCTCTTCAGCAAAGGTGGGGGGAAAAACGGCCACCCACTAAGACAAGAAAGAGAAACAAACTGGGAATTACGTCGCAGGCAGGCGGAAGAGGCGGTGGTGGAAAATACTGAAAATTGGTTCAAACAAGCGATGTGAACAGCGTGATGGCGAGCGATCAAAAGAAGGCGAGCGCATGGAAAAACGCGCTTAAGAACGATTTCGTCCGGAATTACCTGAATTCTGATTGGCTGGAAATAAGATAGGCTTAGAGCCTGCCGTCTTAGCCTGAAAGCCATTATATAAGCAATGCTTTGCAATAAAACCCCATTATGATGCCGTCATAACGGTGTCTTTGATTGAAAAATGACATTCGTGATTGACACGGAAACACTTGTGGAGACTTACAGGCCAAAAATAAAATAAAATAATCTGCAACCTCTGCATTAAAACGTTGTTGTTTTCTCGTAACCTATTCGCCATGTTGTTTTGTTTGCTTTCGCGACCTTCATGTCAGCCAGTATAACTAAACTTTCAATTTGTTGCCCTCCATCTCAGCTTTCAGCAATGTTTGGGATTAATTGACCTGTTCTCAGCCAATGAGCGTGTTAAAATTTTATGCATGTTTATATAGAGAGAGATTCTTCATGCGGCCCTTTGCTCTTCAGGAGAACCAGAATTGAGCCTTATTGACACTATGCAATCGCGGCGATGCACGAGTCCCCTATAGTTCAGTGCTACAGCATCCGAAATAGTAATTTCGACTCCTGCAACGGAGCACTAGAACTGTTTATATTTAAAAGTGTCTGTTTGCAATAAACAGTTCAATTGTCTCATACAGGTCTACTTCTTAATGACAAGATAAATTTGACTGAAAGTGGGTATATCTAGTTTTATTGAAATTTATACTCTGATGTTGCATTTCTAGCTTCCTGACTGGATCACTCAATCTCGAGTAACAGTATATCGTATGACCTAATACGGAAACTGGTCGCGTCAAGTGTTGCCAAGCTGAAAAATTCCAAGTTTTTCAAATCTTCAATTTCCAAGTCTTCAAATATGAAGATCTTAATGAAAATTTAATAAAACAGTTATTCCTTTCCTGCCTGTTGGATATGAGATTGGTTATAGCCAATCATATCAAGCGCGCGCTTGTGGAATAATTGTTAACGACGTTCGCGCCCATTGCTACTGCGCATTTTTTCGCTCATGTCACGCACACGTCATGCATCGCAGACCACGAAGGTAAACACGATGCTAAAGGCGCAAACATTTTCCACAAGAATGGAACGTGAAAGGGTGTGGCATTATGGGATAGCTATGGACCCAGTTCTTCTCGGAAATCTCACGCAATGACGTGACAGTGCGAATATACGATCGCTTTGAGAACTGCGCAGCGATTTTACTCTCTTGAATGCTCGGTGACCCCTATTTTTCTTTCCGTAGATCACTTCCTTTTTTGATTTTGTCCATTTTAACCAAAAAACAAAAAAGTCTGTGCGTGAGAAGTTACAAATATGTCGCCTTTTATGCTCTCGTGCGACCGGAGCAGGATCTCTCTTCTTTTTCTTTTTTTAGTCACCTATAACAATTCATCGAACTAAACACCCGTTAATTTTCGTTCGTTCTGGCATACTTTTCCCTAGAAGCATTTACATGTATTTTCAGAAAATCCGTTGTTAACTGCATTGACGCTTTAACTTTGCTTTTCATTTATGAAAGGTGAAAAAAAGACCCCTTTTGATTAGTGATTATTTTAAAGTACACTCCCCTGACTTTAAACTACACAACTGGAATTGCAGGTTTCAATTAATCAGACTTAAGAGCAACTGTCTGAAAAAATCGAGCAAAATCGAAATTTCGCGGCCACAGTGAAAAAATCGTTTTCGCTCATATCTTGTCCATAGTAAGGTGTTAGCAAGTAACTAAACGTGGTGTAGTCTGTTTTTGAAAGGACCGCTTCGATTAGGAGAAAATCGACGAAATCAGTTTTCGAGGTCGGTGACTTGAAAACAATCAAAAATTGAGGCAAAATGAGGCCTTGTCAAAAGTTCGCTCGCAAGCCAAAAGGAAGCAAGCGCGGTAAAATATTCACTACTAAATCAATTTGTAAAGGGTTTTACTGCTAGTTTGCTAGTTTGGTGGTGATTTCTTATCTTAGCGATAATCTGGCAGATAAACAATTTTATTTTAGTTTGGATACTTTTTCAACTGACCGAAGTTTAGATTTAGGCTGTAAGTTGCGTTTTAAATTATAGGCATGTGCTACACCTTGGTTTTACCTGAAACTCAAGCTATAAGCTATTTAAACATTGTGCTAAAACATATGTAAGAACTGGCTTGGGTAATTTAATTTGTACTTCACACGAACCTTCTAAAGTTGAATTAATTTCGCTTGAAATATGAGACTGCAATGATCGCGGGATCGTCACTTTGTTATTACACGACAAGTCACGAAAGCTTTACGCCTCCACTAGAAAGTTAACTCACAATTCCACTTGTATTTAAGAAATCTGTACTGAACATTTTTTTACCTCGATGCTTTTCCCGTTCTGGTTAACTTACATCTTGTTTTCCGCTGATTGTCAGTCCCCAAGTCGAGAATCCTGTTGCTTGAAAGTAACCCCAGACAGAACTATTATATTCACAGTATTGCAGTCCTTTCTTTTCAGTCGATCGAAATTTCACATCCATTGCCACTGAAATATTTTAGATCTCACAAAAACTGCAATTTTGATAGCGAACTTTCGGGCTGCCGATATACCTTTGGTCTTAAAACGTGATCAAAAGAGTCGTGTGACATTGGCATCTGAAGGATAAACAGACTTCCCAAACTAATTAAGGAGGAGATAAACAGATAAGGGACCAGTGGTTATAACATTGCATCAGATGGAAAAATAATTCAATCTGGGTGATAGGATTAACAGACTGTTAAGGAACAAAAGATACAAAATTGTATATAAATTTATTAAATGTTTGTAATTTTTTTTTTCATTTCAACTGAAAGGTTTCGATAAGTCATCCGCTAGCTGTTTACCGTACTTGATTTAATTTTACGACGTCATCAGTTTTTGACACCTGTTTAAATATGAAAGTTAAGAGAATTTAAAACCAGTTAGTTGCAATCCGTCGAAAAACTATCATGGAAAGTAATTGTTCGTTTGTATCGATTGTGGGAGGCCACTGTGGTCATGATAGGAGAGACAGAAACAAAGCGACGGGATGCATTCCTCTACTTAGTTGTCAGCGAGATATTAACAGGCATAAAGCAATGTTTGCTTTTCATGGCATAGTTGATGAAATTGAGCTTATTCTGGCGAGGGCATCCATCTTTTTCTCTCCACGAAATATTGACCAAATGACCATATTTCCAGCTCATCGAGCATCTCTGGGTACTGGATGGACACGCCGAGTTCCGGACAAATGCAGAATACCATCAATATTATCAGGTCATAGTAAGGACGTGAGCAAAAAGCCAAAAGCGGATAGAGGTCTAAGCAAAGCAGGTTCACAAACAGTGCTACAACAGAGTGGGATATTTCTTCCTGTTGGGTCAGGTTTGTATCCCTTTTGTAACTCTAAAAAATAAAGGAACTAACGCTAATGTACTTCTTCAAAAAAAGTTACTTAAAAAAAAAAAACGTCTTTACAAAGGAAAATCATGATAATTTAGCTGAAATAAATCAAATTAATTTCATTTTATCTGCAGAATTCATTTTCACTGTTTTTTTTTAAAAAAGGCGTCAATACACCTGTTCGGTTGTAAAAAAATATTGAAAAAAATATTGTTCAACAGATCGGTTTTTTTTTTTACTTGAATGTGCAATCCTAATTAAAATAGCGTGCTGACTGATATTTGTAATCTCTTAGGGGTATGCCCTAACTGCAGAAAAATGTTGACTGGGAACTGGAAACCTGACACAGAAACTGCAGAAGTTGCGTTTGACGATTGCGAAGTAACATTTCAAATGGCGGAGATGTCTTTGGTAGGATAATCTTTCTTGACCTACAAATTATTGTCACACAGACGGAACAATGTAGATACATGAGAGACGTCGAAAATTGTGTTGAAGTCAGGGAAAAAAGGAAGCGAGGGTTGTTAAGTATCTCTCTTCCCTTCCATCCCTTTATGCATTTGGCACACAGGCTTACTAGTAACTGTCTCCAAGTCACTTTTTCCTAGGAAAGGGGTTGAGCAGCCTTGTTCCCAATCCCTCTCAAAGATGGACCCTGATGGGAACAAGGTTCTTTTTTGCATTTACGGAATACATGGAAACTATTGTCGATTGCGTAAGCAAATAGCGGCACTTTCAACCTCTTCCTCATCCTGCCAGCAGTACTCAAGAAAGACTCTGCAAGAATCAAGTAAGATCTTTGTTGAGCATGCGCGAAATGTTGCTAGGATTTAGTTTCGAATCCAGGCCTAAAAGCCGTGCGCTTGCAACAGCGGGCTCAGTTATGACGATCGGTTTATCAAAAGACAGGTGCTCGCACTCGAAAAAAAAAAGTTTTACAAGAGAACACAAAACTGATTAGTCCAGAAGTTTGGGCTGTGGTGACTTCAAAGGTTTGACGGGATTTAGGCAGACCTTCCTTGTCTCCTCGATCAAGAAGGCAAAAGGAGGCCCTGTTCGCAGGGTGCCCCTACCTCCCCTGCTCATTTTATAATTTCAACACAAGCTAATCTGTATTATAATCAAAATAACTCTGACTCTCAAAGACTTATCACTTTATGATACCTCCAATTTTCACATGCCAAGTGCGTATATAAAGTATATGATATGCAGAGCGAATTGTATCTTTCATTAATATGAAAAGAGGATTGAATTAATGCATTCTGCTTTTTTGGTTGATTGATCACTTGATTCTTTTTATTATCTGTACTTAATATACAAGACTAACATGTCTTTTTATAATGTGGGTCAACAGTCTAATCAATCAATCCATCAATTCGTCTGCAGGATCAAAGAAGTGACACAGAAGGTCAAGTGGCAGAAAGCACACCATCGCCCTTACCCTACCTTGGACTACAGACTCCAGCAACAAGTATCTACTCGCCAAACGAGGCAAGTGAACATGACAAACGGGAGTGTAAACCACTTGAAATGCTAAACACCTTTCTAGAAACCCGAGACATAAGTCCGGTGCGATTTCCTTTGACGACGCAATGGGAGGAGGCTAGTGAACGAACGAGGCGTCGTCACTTACGCAAAGCAAATCAAGCAGTTGATGCTGTACTAGAAGAAGTAGCACCAAATCAGAGTGGACAGCTTTGGAAATCACTTGTTGCATCCAAATCTTCCGATGAAAACCCTAGTGGTAACGAGCGTGAGCCTGTAGATGAAGTGCTTATGGAGGCGTTGGCTGAGTGCTACAGGAATGCGAGTAACTGGCAAACCAGGAGACAGATATTGTCTATAATGGCAGACAAGGTTTCATTCAAGACACTTAAGAAATGGATTCTCAATCTGACGAGGTATCAATTCAGTGAAGCAAGGAAGCATATCCTGGTCGAGGGTAGAGGTGTAGCACTATCACTGCAGTCATCCCAGACACGAATGGCGGTATCCCAAACTCAACTTGATCATTTCTTGGACTTTATAACGAGCACCCATATCATTCAGGATCTTCCCTTCGGGCAGAAATCAATAAAACTGTCAACAAAGGAAGTCATCACAGTCCCTAATGTTATTCGTATGATGGTGCCAGAGTCCATTGTCAAGCAGTACTTGGCTTATTCAAGTGAAAGTGGCTTCACAACACTGAGCCGAAGTACACTCTTGAGAATTCTCAATGTCCGTTCTGCCTCTGTGAGGAAGTCTCTACAGGGTCTAGATTATATAAGTTGTGCTGGTAGTCAAGCCTTCGACGATCTCCATGACGTAGTAACTAGATTGGGCGATTCATTTATGGGAATGACTTGGGCAAGGAAACAAAAGGAGCGGCTTAAGTCCGCAAAGCGTTATCTAAAGGGCGACTTTAAGGTAAACTTCAAAATAACTTTAGTCTGTGTATATAACAAAAATCGCAATAACACTAGACTTCACAATTAACAAGCTGAAGCTAGCGATTGTGCCAGTCAAAGATACCAAAAATGTCTTTGAGTCACGTTCCCAAGATTCTCTGGGGAACGAGCAGGAGAGGATTTTGGTGATGATTCAAGCAGCAATGTTTTTATATGCTTAATTGGCGCTAGTTGAAAAAGCTCGCTCGTGCAGACTTTCACTTTAGCTTAATGCGATTTGTCGTTCCTACGCAGTTTCAATTTAGGAGAAATGTAAAAATAGCCTAGTGAAATTAAACGGTGCGCAGAACCAGTTGAGGTGATCGTTTGGTTAAAAAAAGTCGAGTTGCATTTTTGCTTAATGTTAATACTTCAATTGCGCAGAACCGGTTAAGGTGATTCCCTAGTATTAAAAAAAGAACTGAACATAACATGCATGGATTTGTGGAGTGGAAGTTACCGTGCTCATTTTGACTGTAACATGCTGACGAATATGAATATTTAGGCAAATGAACTGTGCGCATGACAAAAGTCAACAAGTAAGCACGCTTCTTTTCAATAAAGCTGGCGATAGTGCACAGAATTTTACTTTGTTCAACCTACGGCTAACGAAAAATGCCCTTGGAAAGACCGGTAAGGGGCACTTTGCTCGTTTTTGAGGTAGAGCTTCGAAAGGGCTCATCACCTGGATTCCTTCCGTCTTTAAGCGAGGACTGGGGCGAGCTTCAAAATGGCAAGAACGTGGAAGGTGGATGAAAACCTTGGAAAAACTTTAATGGATTTATTTTCTCTTTAATCGAATTCATTTTATTGCTACTGTAAGCTCTCTTTCACAGCGGGTGTCTTGTTATGCCAAGTGAGAGATGTCCAGTGCAAAACCAGCGAGTCACCTTAACCGTAACATTTGATCTAGGGTCTGAGTAATTTTGTTTATTAATGTCTTCACAGGTGCATGTTTCTAAGCAATCCAACATTCCAGATCATTGCAGAGCTTATGCACTAAGCGACCCTAGGGACAAGGATTATCAGATCATTTGCCCACACGATCATCTAGAAACCTGTGATCGCTGTTCCCTATTTTCTTCAGTTCTTGCTGAAATACATGACGCAATGGAAAAGATGTCTGATAGCAACGTCCCTAGTGACGTGGTAGAAGAGGTGAACTTCATTGAAGGGCAAGCTAAGCAAAACATCTGGGCTTGGAAAGCTCACCTACTTCGCTGTGTGAGTCAGGATGAAGCCCGAATAGAGGTGATTGATGCTCTCGATGAAAATTCCGTACTCCTGGTTCAGGACTGGGCCATGAAGTTCTTGCCAAGAAAGTTTAGAGAAAGCCAAAGTGATTGGTTTGCGAAGCG
>NC_090881.1:40038477-40040482 GCF_036669935.1 Montipora foliosa
TAAAACAACAGGAGAATGTTAAAGGACTTTGAATCTGGTTTGTGAAATAGCTTTATATATCCAGTAACTATTGCAGAAATTCTTTCTGAAAACAAAGCCATGTCCTTCTGGACTATCCATAGTGCTTTCAAGTGTTTACAATACTTTTCTTTCTGACATACAATTGCTATCATATAGCATGCTATCAACAAATTTTAATCTGGATTGGTCCAGATAAGTAATGATAATAGGCCTGGCACCCTGCATGGAGAACCAATTACAGGGAGTAATCCGGGCAAGTAATTTGAAAACTCCCCCCCCCACCATACGATCCCGATTTACCCCACTGAATTGTACGACAAACGAAAGTCCTAATACCAATTAAGTGTTGTCCAATAACAAAATGCGAGAATCTCAGTCTAAATGTATTATACTAACCGTTAAGGAATCGATTCCCACAGCAAAAAAATTTACTGGTTGACCTCCAATTTTCTTTTCCCGTTGAAAGCTGGACCGCTTACCTAGTCACAATTGTTTCATTGATTTTGATTGGTTCTCATGTGTGCCATGTAGTGAAATTCATTGGCTAGTGGCATTTGCTACATGGATTTTTTTGGTTCTTTAACTGTCCGATTTGACCTGTGTGATTACAAGCTCCTGGTTAATCGGACAGGTCAAATCGGACAGTTTGGACTGGAGTTCCGTAGCAAAATTAGCTATAAAATATAGGGTGTTAAGAACCAATCCATATTCAAGCATTTTGTTATTGGACACAATTATTGTTTTTATCTCACACTATTAATTAGTAAATGATATAGATAAGTTGTTGCAATATGCAATAACAAACATCAATGCATTTAACAATTTGTAAACTGGCCTTACCTACGTTCCAGGTATTCGTTAACTTTGATCTTGTTTCCCTTTTTCTGAAGCAAGAGTATATTTAGCTTACCGGTACTTTAAAGTGCTCCAACCATAAGCTTTAGTGATGTTGCACACAAGACTCTCTGTGTTTTTGTTGTTTCATGTAGAACCATATTTTGCAGGACTATTTTATTTTGGCAAAATGATGTGATATTCCTGAAATTGTGGGCCCTGGGATGCTCAAAACAGAAAGTCCTGGACAAGTATGAACTTTGATAATTTAACATTCATAGCCTTTCATTGTATGTATCTGTTCATACTTTGTCTGTCAGTTTTAAAAATGACTTATCTCAAACCCAAGAGATATTTTTAAACAGTTCACATATTGCCTTTTTATCCTGGATAAGTGTTTATTGACAAATAGGACACGGAATTTTTGAAACAAAAACATTTAAACCTCATTTGTTTATATTTAAGAAATAGTTATGTTATTATTTAATATGTGGTGTGTGACAAAGTAGGTCAGGAAAAGTAATTGACAGCATTGTCGCTTAAATGTTTCCGTTACATGTAATAATGATACTTTGAAAAACTTAAATCACGGAAGTGTTGTTCCAGTTGTTGGGTGGGCTTGCTGCAAAGTGACAAGTGGTCATCGCTACAGCAACTACAGTAGTTAATATAACAAACAATGTTAAAATAGCAAATTACCATAAAAGCTAACAACTTAAAAATTACCAGGGGCTTCCAAAGGATGCAACCAATAATTTGACATTATGGTTGAGTTGTTAATTTTCAGTAAGTGGTTTTAGTTAATTAAATGCACATTTTCCATGGAAATTTCAAGTAAAAGGATTTGGATCCATGATTAAAAACACAATTTACGTCCCTTAAATCTGAACTTATATTAATTTTATGTTTTGAAGGTTCTTAATTCCCCTTAAATGGACAGTTAAATATTAAAGGATTTTGTGATTACATTTAATCTGCACTTTAAACCTGCATTAAGGTTTAGCCTTGAGGGTGTTTACGATAGGTTTAATCTCAAAATAATCATAGATATAATTTTCTTACACATGAAATTCCATCTAGTAAACACAGGTTTAAGATATGATTAATTCAAGTTTAAGTGTGCCAAAATGTGTTTTTTTTTCTGTGCAGT